>NC_091997.1:40559173-40776030 GCF_044704955.1 Pristiophorus japonicus
GGGGAGGGGGAGAGAGAGACTGGCGGGGAGGAGAGAGCTTGGGGGGTGGTAGAGAGAGAGCGCTTGGGAGGGTGCAGAGAGAGCGCTTGGCGGATTGGGGGTGGGGGAGGAGAGAGAAAGCCTGGAGGGGGAGGGAGGGAGAGCGAGCGCCGGGGTGAGGGGAGGGGGGGGATGAGAAAGAGGCTTTGGGGGGTAGGAGAGAGAGAGAGAGAGAGAGAATCTGGGGGGGATGGCGAGAGAGGAGAGCCTGGGGTGCGGGGAGAGTAAGAGAGAGAGCCTGGTTGGGGGTGGGGGAGATTGAGAGAACCTGAGGCGAGGGGTGGGGAGAGAGAGACAAAGAGCTGGGGTGGGGGAGAAATAAAGGGAGAGCCGGGGGGGGGGGGAATGAATGAGAGAGAGAGAGAGAGCCTGTGGTGGTGGGGGGGAGGAGGAGAGAGAGAGAGAGAGGCGGGGGGAGAACGAGAGAGCCTGGGGGGGGAGAGGGCGGTGAAGAGAGAGAACCGGGGGTGTGGGGGGCTGGGGGTGGAGGGAGAGCGAGTCTGGGAGGCGGGAGGGGGGAGAGAGCTTGGGCGGAGGGAGAGAGAGAGCCTGGAAGGGGCGTGGGAGAGAGCTTGGGGCGGCGATGGGGGGGGAAGAGAGGTTCATACAACCCCCTTTACATCCACACCCGATTTCTCAGAAAGCTCGATGCGTGTGTTACAAGGGATATTGTTGGAGTGGATGAAATCCAGAAGTCACGACACCCACTATTCACTTCATACCCAATAAACTTGTTAACAATCCTCACATCTATAGTGGGGGTAGGTGGGTAAGGTCATGTACTTGTGCTTGGATGGGGACTTTGGCTGGAACTTGGTGGTTTTTGTGGGGATCTATCCTGTGGCTTCTGAAATCAAAATGGATTGAATTACAATTTGCAAAGTAATTCAGAACTTGGGCTGGGTGGTTCCAATTACAAACTTCAGGGTGTGGCTTATCCTCCAAGGGGACCAATCAGCAATAGGTCAAGTTATAATGGGGAGACAATCACAGATAAGGTGGCCATTTTGGCAGTACAAATTGGTGCATTCTTTACTTACGGGTTTTCTGCTTCAGTGCCTGTTAACCCATCTAGGGTACAATAGTGTAGTGGTTATGTTACTGGCCTCATAATTCTGAGGCCTGGGCTAACAATCTTGTAGAATATGAGTTCAAATCCTACCATGGCAGTTTGAGAATTTGAATTCAGTTTTTTTTTTAACTTGAAAATAAAAAGATAGTATCACTAAAAGTGGCAATGAAGCTGTTGAATTGTCATTAAAACCTCAACTGGTTCACTAATGGCCTTTAGGGAAGGAAACCAGCTGTCCTTACCGGTCTGGCCTATATGTGACTCCAGTCTCACACCAATATGGATGACTCTGAAGTCACCTCGGAAGGCACTCAGTTGGCCCCTTACTACCTTCTAAGGGCAACTAGGGGTGGGCAATAAGTGACAACCTTGCCAGCGACGCCTACATCTCGATAATGTGTATGTGGTCGCAAGTGCCCCGCAGGTTCCAGGATTCCGCATGCAATGCGTAAAAACCTGGAACTTGCAATCTGTCAACTTTCAGCTTGACATCATACAAATCCACATAAACTGGACATTCACTGGCGCAAAGTTGACCCAACTACTGCCCAGCGAATGCCCACTAAACTCTTATGCCAACTTTTACCAGCGTAAGGGTTTAAATAAATATTAAAATAATTTTTTTTAATGATTTAAACATTCAAAAACAATTAAAATTAGTTTAGGTTATTTTTGGCCCCATTAAAAACGTTTAAATTTATTTTTCCAAAAATTAAATTTTTGTTTTAAATGTTTAATTAAATTGTATTTTAATTAATTTTGAAGATGTGATTATTTATTTTTATTTATGTGGGGTGAAAGTGTGTTTTAGGAGATTCCTCGTATGCTTATGGGGATTCTGTAACATAAATGGAATTCTGCTAAGCATAATGGGATCCCCCTTTGTGATTGGTTGGTCCGGCCCACACGCGCCCCTGGGATACGTGGGTCTTTACGCAGGCATAGGCCTACAGGCCCACGAGCCAAGTCTTCGAAGATACGGAGGCGCAAGGTCGGTGCGTATTTTATTCGCGGTTCCGAGGCATTCTCCCACAGGAAGCCTCCGACCGCAATTTCCAGCTCACTATATAGAATCATAGAATGGTTACAGCAAGGAAGGAGGCCATTCAGCCCACCGAGACCATGCCGGCTCTCTGCAAGAGCACTTCAGCCAGTCCCACTCCCCTGCCCTTTCCTGGTAGCCCTGCAAATTCTTTTCCTTCAGATACTTATCCAACTCCCCTTTGAAAGCAGTGATTGAATCTGCCTCCACCACCCTTGCATTCCAGATCCGAACCACTCATTTTTTTTCTTATGTTGCCTTTGGTTCTTTCGCCAATCACTTTAAATCTGTGTCCTCTAGTTCTCAACCCTGCTGCCAGTGGGAATAGTTTCTCTCTATCTACTCTGTCCAGACCCCTTATGATTTTGAACACCTCTATCAAATCTCCTCTCACTCTTCTCTGCTCTAAGGAGAATAACCCCAGCTTCTCCAGTCTATCCACGTAACTAAAGTCCCTCATCTCTGGAATCATTCTCGTAAATCTTTTCTGCACTCTCTCGAAGACCTTCACATCCTTCCGAAAGTGCTCCTTCACGGCAAACGAGCCAAAAATGGACAGAGGAAACATTACAAGGACACTCTCAAAGCTTCCCTGATAAAGTGCAACATCCCCACTGACACCTGGGAGTCCCTGGCCAAAGATCATCCTAAGTGGAGGAAGTGCATCCAGAGGGTGCTGAGCACCTTGAGTCTCGTCGCCAAGAGCATGCAGAGACCAAGCGCAGGCAGCGGAAAGAGCGTGCGGCAAACCAGTCCCATCCACCCTTACCCTCAACGACTATCTGTCCCATCTGTAACAGAGACTGTGCTTCTCGTATTGGACTGTTCAGCCATCTAAGGATTCATTTTAAGAATGGAAGCAAGTCTTCCTCGATTCCAAGGGACTGCCTATGATGATGATGATGAAAGTGCTGTGCCCAGAATTGGACACAATGTTTTATACAGGTTCATCATAATTTCCATGCTAATATATTAAAATGAAAAATTCCAGTGAAAGGTCAGAAAATTATGGACTAGGAACATAAAAGTGGAAAAGACCAGCTACACTATCAGCCTAAGTATCTTTCACAGTTCTTGCTTTACCGTGTTGTGCCTCTTCCTTCCACAGGGTGGCGTTGCACAACGTAAGTACATACACCCGTTAAGTCCCACAAGTAAACAAGTGCCTTTCAAACACAAGCAGCCTGTAGCTGGAACTTTTTCAAGGCACAACGAATTTAGATGACGGATAAATTCAAGATGTTGCTGGCTGTAAACGTTCCACTTTTATTATCAATACAAAATGTTATGTAAAATTTAGCAAAGAAGGTAATTTAAAGGGGCATTGTCTTCCTGTTTGGCAAATCTTTTAGTTTATTTAAAAACACAAACAAGTTTTTAAACACATCTGCGGGTCACTTACATGCTCTCGCAAACCAAAGAATATTTTCAGAAGGACAAGTCCCTGTTTAGCACCGAGGTAAGTAAACATCAGTTTTGTGAAATTATAGAAGAAATAATAACGTTTATTTCAAGAATATGGCAGACAGACAGACTGCAAGCAGACAGACACACCCACATGGGTATATTTTCCTCTGCTTTCACACCCAGTTCTACTTCACAATTTCCCTTGACCATGTAACCACACACATCCACGCGGCAAGACTGCCTGACATTAAATAGTGGACGAGACAAAATCTCCTCCAATCACATATCAGGTCAGTCCATTTTCAGCCTGCCAAGAACTCTTGACACCAGCTCTATTTCACCTCCCTGGCCGTGTGCAACTTTGACATACTGTTTGAACCACAGCTGAACTACAAATTCCATACTCCGTGCATTACTGAGCTGGATTGACAGGGCAGATGGTGAGAGGATGTTCCACTGGGCTGGGATGTCCAGAATTAGGGGGCACAGTCTCAGGATAAGGTGTAGGCCATTTAAAACAGAGATGAGGAGGAATTTCTTCACTCAAAGGGTTGTGAATCTTTGGAATTCTCTGCCCCAGAGGGCTGTGGATGCTGAGTCTCTGAATATATTCAAGGCTGAGATCGATAGATTTTTGGAGTCTAGGGGAATCAAGGGATGGGGAGATCGGGTAGGAAAGTGGAGTTGAGGTCGATGATCTATTGAATGGCCAGAGCAGGCTCGAGGGGCTATAGGACTGACTGCTGCTTCTATTTCTTATGTTCTTGTTACCAAGATCACTTACCAACATCTCTGTGCAGTATTTGTCTGCTTCCACCCATACCTTACCCCCACTACCACTGAAACCTTTATCAATATCTTCAGCACCCCTCATCATAACATTGAAACCCAACGTCGCTTCTTTAACTGGTGAAGGATGGGGGGGGGGGGGGGCAATAATTTACTTTAAGCCTGGTAACAGCATTCAATGTTTATTTCATTGAGACAGACCCCTTTATATATTGGGGTTTTACACATGTCACAGGCCAGGTTACATGCTGCTAATGAACAATTATGGTTCTTGTTTGTCCTATTAATTTTACTCACTGAAGAGTCATTTTTGCTTATCTTCCTTTTATTTAGTTGACTTCTTTGTCACAAGCCTAGATTATAAATTTGATCAACATCAGCAGGATTAACCAAAAGCGAGATTACAACATTTTTTTATAATGTGAATATTTTCACAATTTTTCCTGCTGATTAATTAAAGGAATTCTACATAGGCATAAGGCTACAGGCCAGACATTATGCTTAGCAATGGGGTCCTAAGCATCACTGTGTTTGTTACCAGCCTTGGGCGTACATGTTAAACAGGTAAACACTGCTGATAGAATGAATCCTTCAGCTTGTTGAAAAGGCAAATAACATGGGGCCGAAATTCAGGGTCCCGATAAGGCCCATTACCCCCAGAATGCTGGCAGGCGGCAGAATCCAATGGCCTCCGATTCCTGGTCGAATGGCCGCCGCCTGCCAAATTCAGCGGGGGGGGGGGTTCTGGTAGTCCCCACTTCCGCCCCGTCACTGCCGAGTGGCCGTGAGTGTGTCATCAGTGCGTGCACCGCCGGGACCCCCACCTCCGTCCATATTCAGGCTGAAAAATCTAATGCCCGCCGAGCAGTGCCCCCGACAGCTTTCTCTGTCGGTGTACCTTTCATTCCCTCTGTGAGCCGTGGCTGTGCGGCGGCCATTCAATGCCCAATATCGCCGCCGCCATTTTATTTTTTTTGCCAGCCGATTTCCAGGTCGGCCAGACTATTGCTCCCCTGGGTTCGGCCAGGCAGCCTGGCATCCCCTCTTGGGTGCCGTGCCGTGCCACTGGCTCGGCCGAATCCCTCCCTGCTGGCCCAATGGCCGATCCTATAGATCCGCCGATTCTCTCCCTTTTAACAGAGGTGAGATACGCGGTGACGCAGACGCGCAGTGATGTCACCACCGTCCCGCCCCTCACTAGCACTTACCGCCGCACTTCCACCCCCATTATGGCCGACTTCTAGTCCGCTCGAAAAAAAAAGAAAGGACTTGAATATCGATCAAGAGTCGACATCTTCCGAGTAAAAGCACTAAAAAACGCTAAGTGCGCCATGTTTCTGGCGGGCCTAAATATCGGCCCCCCCATGTAACCATATCTCGATGGAAAAGTCAATGCCTTTAACATAGCAGCAATCTCCAGTTGTGTCTAATCCTACTCCCCATACCCATTACTAGTCCTCTTTTCAAGCAAGTAGCTAATTTTGTTTCTGAAAATGTTCATGGACTCTACTTCATCAATGATTTGTGGAATGGAAATCGACACTTTACCAATCTCCATGCAAAGAATGCTTTTTGAACCTCTAATCTTTTTTGTGACTATTTTAAATCTGTGCCCTTTCGTTATTGTTTCACTAACCAGTCATCATCATAGGCAGTCCCTCGGATTCGAGGAAGACTTGTCTCCACTACTAAAGTGAGTTTTTTGGTGGCTGAACAGTCCAATACGAGAGCCACAGACCCTGTCACAGGTGGGACAGACATTCATCAGGGGAAGGGGAGGGTGAGACTGATTTGCCGCACGCTCCTTCCGCTGCCTGCGCCTGACCTCTTCACGCTCACAGCGTTGAGATTCGAAGAGCTCAATGCCCATCCGGATGTACTTTCTCCACCTAGGGCGGCCTTTGGCCAGGGACTCCCAGGTGTCAGTGGTGATGTCGCACTTCACCAGGGAGACTTTGAGGGTGCCCTTGTAATGTTTCCGCTGTCCACCTTTGGCTCGTTTGCCATGAAGGAGCTCCGCATATGGCAATTACTTAGGGAGTCACGTGTCTGGCATGTGGACAATGTGGCCTGCCCAGCGAAGCTGATCGAGTGTGGTCAGTGCTTCCATGCTGGGGATGTTAGCCTGGGCGAGGACACTGATGTTGGTGCATCTGTCCTCCCAAGGAATTTGCAGGATCTTGCGGAGACATCATTGATGATATATCTCCAGCGACTTGATGTTTCTTCTGTACATCATCCATGCCTCTGATCCATATAGGAGGGCGGGTATTATTACAGCCCTGTATACCGTGAGCTTGGTGGTAGGTTTGAGGCCTGGTCTTCGAACACACTTTCGACCTTGTCACTCTCATTTGGAGGAAGGAGAGCATGCCGGGAAATCTCAGAGATGCAGTGATTGTGTCCATTTTTAAAAAGGGGAACAAATCCGACTACGGCAACTCCCTGCAATCAACCACCGGGAAGGTTGTCACCAGAGTTCTCCTCAACCGTCTTCTCCCTGTGGCCGAGGAGCTCCTCCCAGAGTCGCAGTGCAGATTTTGTCCCTACGGGGAACACAACAATTGCAAGAAAAATGCAGGAAGTCGCCGTTATACATGGCCTTTTTCGATCTCACAAAGGCCTTTGACACTATCGAACGTGATGGATTATGGAGCGTCCTCCTCCGTTCTGGATGCCCCCAAAAGTTTGTCAACAGTCTTCGCCTGCTTCACGACGACATGCAAGCCGTGATCCTTACCAGCGGATCCATCACAGACCCATTTCACATCCGGACCGGGGTCAAACAGGGCTGAGTCATCGCTCCAACCCTCTTCTCAATCTTCCTCACTGCCATGCTCCGCCTGACTGTCGACAAGCTCCCCGCTGGAGAGGAGCTAAACTACAGAACCAGTGGGAAGCTGTTTAACA
The DNA here is from genome assembly GCF_044704955.1 of Pristiophorus japonicus. Taxonomy (NCBI): domain Eukaryota; kingdom Metazoa; phylum Chordata; class Chondrichthyes; family Pristiophoridae; genus Pristiophorus; species Pristiophorus japonicus. The sequence goes on from NC_091997.1 coordinate 40,566,433, forward strand.
TACGCCGCCTCCAGACCAGGTCCAAGATCACCCAAACCTCTGTCGTTGAACTGCAGTACGCGGACGACGCCTGCGTCTGCGCGCATTCTGAGGCTGAACTCCAGGATATAGTCGATGTATTCACCGAGGCATATGAAAGCATGGGCCTTACGCTTAACATCCGTAAGACAAAGGTCCTCCTCCAGCCTGTCCTCGCCACACAGTACTGCCCCCCAGTCATCAAAATTCACGATGCCGCCCTCGAAAACGTGAACCACTTCCCATACCTCGGGAACCTCTTGTCAACAAAGGCAGACATTGATGCGGAGATTCAACATCGCCTCCAGTGCACCAGCGCAGCCTTCGGCCGTCTGAGGAAAAGAGTGTTCGAACACCAGGCCCTCAAACCTACTAACCAGTAAGAAACAATCTATCATTGTTTACCCCAAAATAACCCTTCGTAATCTTGAAGCTCTTTATAAGGTCTTCTCTTAACCTCCTAAGTTTCTCATCTTTCTACATAACTATAATCCCTCATCGCTGGTAACATCCTTGTTAACTTGCACTAAATATTATCCATTGCTTTTATGCCTAAGACTGTATGCAGTACTCCAGCTGTAGCGTAACTAAGGATTTGTATAAGTTTAACATCATATTCCCTATTTTAATCGCTCCACCATTGGCGGCCGTGCCTTCAGCTGCCTGGGCCCTCAGCTCTGGAATTCCTTCCTTAAACCTCTCCGCCTCTCTACCTCTTTCTCCTCCTTTAAGATGCTCCTTAAAACCTACCTCTTTGACCAAACTTTTGGTTATCTGGCCTGATATCTCATTATGTGACTCAGTGGCAAATTGTGATTGATGGCACTACTGTGAAGCGCCTTGAGATTAACGGCACTATATAAATGTAAGTTGTTGTTGCATTCTATGCTTCTGGAGAGTAAGCTAAGGATTTCATTCACTTTAAATTGTGGCCTGTCTACTTGCTGCTGTATCTACAGCTATAGCTTAGAGTTCAGGACAGTTTGATTTGTATATTCCAATTCTAGATTGGCTAAGAAAGTATGTTTCTGTCAGAGGATGTTGCTAATTCTGTGTATTCCTCCCTTTCCCTCCCTAAAACACAGATATCTGCACATCAAGGCCCCTCTGCCATTTAAATACAGGGTATTACCATTTAAGGTGTACTTCCTTTGCTCTATTCTTACTTCCAAAGTGTATTATTTCAGCATTTTAGAAAGAATCGATGGCTCCATATTTTGCATAAATTCAGATTATGTTTTTATCTGTGACCTGTTACTCATTTTAATAAATCTCCCATCCATGCCAGGGACCATGTGAATTATCTCATTGATTCTAAGGTAGTTCAATAAATGTCCCCATTCATTCAATGCCAGTGCAGCATCACTCCATCCATTCAGTCTCATTCCAATCAATGCCAGTGCTGTTCAAATGCCACTGTAGTTGCTTTCGGTCCTTTCATAGAATATTACAGCACAGTAGGAGGCAATTCGGCCCATCGTGCCTGTGCCAGCTCCTGAAAGAGCTGTCCAATTAATCCTGCTCCTTAGCTTGTCCCCCATAACCCTGCAAATTAGTCCTCTTCAAGGAGATATCCATTTGCCTATTGAAATGTGGGGTCACTTTTTGGATTTGGTGAGGAGATTTACATGATTGGCATCTAAATGGTCACCAGACTAGTTAGGTTGCTATACTGTCTTAGCCAATCTATAATTGGAGTATACAAATCAAACTGTCCTGGACTCTAAGCTATAGATGTAGATACAGCAGCAAGTAGACAGGCCACAATATAAATTATGAAATCCTTAGTTTACCATCTAGAAGCATAGAATATAACAACAACTTGCATTTACAGTAGCGCCTTTAATCTGCTTCCGAATAGCAACCCAATTCGTCTGGTGACCATTTAGATGCCAATCATGTAAATCTTCTCACCAAATCCAGTAAATGATCCCATCCATTACAAAGTCTGTTCAATTAATTTTACACTCTTCCTATCCATCATTTGGATCTCAGGGCAGTAAACATTCTAACCTTTCTAATATCAATACAGTTATTTGCCATCATCCACTATTAATATTGCTCTGTAATCGACCATTGTGGTTTGCCAATTGACCATCTACCAGCAGAGGTGGTTATTCCTCACCCTGCTACTTTTTCACATTTCAGTACTGTTTGTCTTTAATGCTTTCCTTCTCTCTGTCCTTCTCTGTGGTTCTCTGGTCCCTGTGTGTGTCAATGGCTTGCGCTGTCCATTTCTGCATACACATCACTCTTGTCCCCCAGCATCTGTGACTCTCTCTTACTTCTCCTCTGTACGTCTGCCTCTCTCCACCTCTCTTTCTGTCTTGCTGTGTATCTGTGGCTCTCATTCTGACTCCCTATGTGACTATCTGTGGCTCTGCCTCTGTCCCTGTGAGAATTTTCTCCTTCTCTCTATGTCTGTGAATGTCATTGCCTGTCTGGTGTGTCTATAGTATTCTCTGTTCCTGTATGTATCTGTGGTATTTTCTGTCCCATATGTCTGCAGTTCTCTCCGTCTCTGTAAGCCTCCGTCCTCTGGATGCATTGCGGCAACTTACCAAGACTACTTCGGCAGCACCTCCCAAAACCAACACCACTACCACCTGAAAGGACAAAGGCAGCAGGCGCATGGGAACACCATCATCTCCAAGTTCCTCCAAGTCACACACCATTGTGACTTGGACATGTATCGCCGCCGTTCCTTCATTGTCGTTGGGCCAAAATCCTGGAACTCCCTCCCTAACAGCTCTGTGGGAGCACCTTCACCACGCGGACTGCAAGAAGACAGCTCACCACCACCTTCTCAAGGGTAACGAGGAATGGGCAATAAATGCTGGCCTTGCCAGTGGCACCCACAGCCCATGAATGAATAAAAGAAAAACAATCCCTCTATCTGGCTTTTCTTGCATTGTAATAGCCACTTGCTGAACTAGGTTTGTTGCACTGTACACCAGGCCATGGAGAGGTTCTGATCTTGCACTATTGGCAATCTCAATCAATTCATTGAACTATTTCTGATCCAAATAATCTCAAGGTCAAATCCATGGGACCTTTGCCCTGCTGCAGCTCCAGAGCAAGGACAAGGTCCGTTCTCAAAGTTCCATATATGAAGCACTTGGAAAGTTTTACTACATTAAAGGCACTTTAGGAATAAAAGTTGTATTTTCTTAGTTCATGCACAGGATGTGGGCATTGCTGGCAAAGCCAGCATTTATTGTCCATCCCCAGTTGCACCTTGAGATGGTGGTGGTGAACCTTTTTGACAATTGAGTGGCTTGCTAGGCCAGTTCAGAGGCAATCACATTGCTGTGGGTCTGGAGTCACATATAAGCCTGACCAGGTAAGGACAGCAGATTTTCTTCCCTAAAGGGCATTAGTAAACCAAATGGGTTTTTACAACAATCCGGTAGTTTTGTAGCCTTTTATTCCAGATTTAGTTAATTAAGTGAATTTAAATGGTGGGATTTGAACTTACATCTCTAGATCAGGCCCCGGGATTACTACGCCAGTAACATAACCGCTATGCCACTATTCCCATATGTTGAAAAGTAGCTCAAGGGAAGCATGCAGACACACGCGCACGCACACATAGGCGCACAGACACACGCACTACACACAGGCATACAGACACACGCACACACACAGCTGGATTTTATCGGCCAGTGGTTTTCTAGCGCTAAACTGCGATGACGAGTTAATTTATCTCCCGCCCATTACAGAATCAGACCGGCCAATTAACAGTCAGGCCGCATTTAAATCTGGCTGTACAATGCCCACCTGCTGCAGCTGGGGCAGCGGCAGAAATTCCATGTGGCCTGGGGGCCGCCCACCAATAATGGGCAAGTGGGGTGATCACCTACCAGGCATGTCATGGCCGCGGGTTGTCCTGAGATTGGGCGAGTGTGGGAGGAGATCGCGGCAGGGGAAGCCTCAGCTTTTTTTGTTGGGCCTGGAGGAACACTCCTGGTCCCTCCTGGACCCACAAGGACAGTAAACAAAAATCCACTTCCTTGCTGGGACGGCGGGAAACTTGCTGCCGCTTCCCGCTCAGGCCACTGAATTAAAATTGGCGGCATCTGAACCCAACATGCATTTGTAAAAAAAGGACCCCGCTGGCTTTGGGTGTGTGTCCTCATTGCCTCTAGGTTAAAATGCAATCCTGTCAACTCTCTGCGGCTCCAGGGCGAGTAAATAACTTGACCAGTTAAAATCGGCCATTCATCTGGTTTCCTAAAACTGTCCCCACTTACACAGACATACACGCACATCTCTCGCTCATTCGTCAGGCCCCGGGATTACTACGCCAGTAACATAACCACTATGCCAATGTTCCCATATGTTGAAAAGTAGTTCAAGGGAAGCATTTTTATTATTTTGAGATATCAAGGAGGATAGGAAACTCTGTAAATTATAATAAATCAACTGTTTTGGACAGATTTCAGTTAATTTCTCTGGCCTATTGGTTTATAGCCTGAGTCTCAGACTGATAAACTGCTGATTAAAGATGGGGAGAGTGATGTGGTGCATTACAATAATTCTGAGTAAAGTTTCAAGGATCTCTGTTCAATCTCTGGGTCTCACTATCGTTCACCGAGATATTGGGCAGGCAAAAGTACACTGCGGACACAAGGTCCCCTCACAAATGTCGTTCTATTGCTCGACTCATAGGACATCCAGTGTAAATCCAGTGCATGTTCGGCCATGAACTCATTGAATGGCGGTGCAGGCTCGAAGGTCGAATGGCCTACTCCTGCACCTATTTTCTATGTTTCTGTGTTTCTAAAATCCAGTTGTTGAGTTTGAGTCAGGCAAGTTTTAGGGCAAGGTGTCTAGGCAAGTGTTAGAAGATTCAACTCTTCATCCTGAAATTATGCTGTGGATAGAAATGAATGAATTGTCTGAAAGTCCCTGCCTGCTATTTTAACAATAGCTTTTGCTCATTTATTTCATTCTAAGTGGGCTAATATATTTTTCTGAAATGGGAGGAAATTTGGACAGGCATCGTTTCAGACGTGTGATCCTCTCCGTGTGATCTTCTCTGTAATCCACCCAGACGACACTTTACAGCCAAGCAATTAAGACAAACCCTGCTCCAAGTTCAGTGAGGCTGTGGTTCCAGAGTGGAGCTTTGCAAGACTGGAGTGCATCAGAGAATCAGGACTGTATTGTTAGACTGGATTTCCCTCCATGAACCTCGCTTCCTCTCTTTCCTCCTTTAAGACGCTCCTTAAAACCTACCTCTTTGACCAAGCTTTTGGTCACCTGTCCTAATATCTCCTTGTGGGGCTCTGAGTCAAATTTTGTTTGATAATGCTGCTGTGAAGCACTTTGGGATGTTTCACTATGTTAAAGGTGCTATATAAATGCAAGTTGTTGTTGTTATTTTAGCCTTATCTCTGACTTGGACATCTGTTTCGCCAGACTTTGCCCGAAGAGCCTTCGGAGTTTGCCGCCTTATTGCAACTTTTGAATAATTACCCGTGTGCAATTGTGTCTCTGTGGAATCAGCGTGCGTGCAAATGGGATGGATACAACAGTAGCAGCAATGACAACAGCTTACAGATTTTTTAAACACAAGCAAAGTTGTTGCCATTGTATCAATTCACTCATGATAATCACTTGCTCCCCTAATGATTGAGATTTTATTTTTACAAAGTATTTATTTTTAGAATTGTACACTCGTTTACATCTGGTTCATGTTGTAAATTTAGTTCACAGTATTTACTGAAGTGTAGATGCAGTTACATACATACACATGTATATACATACATGTAAATACACATACATACATATATATTGCGTATATATATATATATAAAAATACGCACACGTGCACATACACACATATATATTACATAATATTCACACCTATATTTAATATACACAGTTCATCATCAAGGTTCAAAATCCTGGAGCTCCCTCCCTAACAGCGCTGTTGGAGCACCTTCACCACACGGACCGCAGCGATTTATTAAGTTGGCCCGCCACCACCTTCTCAAGAGCAACTGGAGATGGGCAAGACATGCCAGCCTTGTCAACGACGCTCACATCTCAAGAATGAATATGAAGGAGAAATACACGTACGTGCACACACACACAGGCGCACAGATACACGCACGTACACACACGCACGCATGCACACACAGGCGCACAGACACACATACACATGCACACACACAGGCGCACAAGACACACACGTACGCACACGCATGTGCACAGACGCACGCACACAGTCGCACAGACACGCGCGCACGCACACACAGCCGCACAGACATACGCACTCATGCACACACAGAGCCGCACAGACATACGCACTCATGCACACACAGAGCCGCACAGACACATGCACACACACACAGGCGCACAGACACACGCATGTACGCACATACACACAGGCGCACAGACACATGTGCGCTCGCACACACACAGGCACACAGACACACACATGCGCATGTGCACAGACACGCACACACATGCGCATGTGCACAGACACATGCACACACACACAGGTGCAGAGACACACACACACACATACACACGCGCACATAGCTGGATTTTATCGGCCAGTGATTTTCTAGCGCTAAACCGCGATGACGAGTTAATTTATCACCCGCCCATTACAGAATCAGACCGGCCATTTAACAGCCAGGCCGCATTTAAATCTGGCTGTACAATGTCCCACCTGCTGCAGCTGGGGCAGTGGTAGAAATTCCGCATGGCCTGGGGGCCGCCCACCAATAACGGACAAGTAGGGTGATCACCTACCAGGCATGCCATGGCCGCCGGTTGCCCTGAGATTGGGCAAGTGTGGGAGGAGATCGCGGCAGGGGAAGCCTCAGCTTTTTTGGTTGGGCCTGGAGGAACACTCCTGGTCCCTCCTGGACCCACAAGGACAGTAAAAAAAAATCCACTTCCTTGCTGGGTTGGCCTGCCGGGAAACTTACTGCCGCTTCCCATGTGGGCCGCTGAGTTAAAATTGGCGGCATCTGGATCCAACGTGCATTTGTAAAAATGTGTGTCCTCAATGCCTGTAGGTTAAAATACAATCCTGTCAACTCTCTGCGGCTCCAGGTCGGGTAAATAACTTGGCCAGTTAAAATCGGCCATTCATCTGTTTTCCTAAAACTGTCCCCACTTATACAGACATACACGCACATACATACAAACGCATATAGACACACACACACATACATACAAACACATTTAGTTACACACATATACAGACTCACACACACATACAAACACATATAGACACACATATACACAGGCACACATAGAGTCACATATACAGACATACACAGCCAGAAACACGCACATACATACACACCCATTTACAGATAGACACACAAAAGTCATACACTTACACACACACACAAATATATACATACACATACATAATGTTAAGAACTTTTAGGAGCCATAGCTAATTTATCAGGTGCCTTACTAGTCGGATTTTTCCCAAAGTGTCTTAAAATGAATGAAATTATCGCCACTGTTTGGAAATAAACATAAAATGAATTAAAGAGATTCTTCTTGGCACTGCCTCTTTTAAACTACACAAAAGCAAACTACAGTTATGTTTAACCAAGTCTGGTATCAGTTTCATACTAAGAGCTCTCAGGAAGCCCTGTCGAGGTTTCAGATCCAAAGCAAATCTCGTGACATCTGAGCATCAGCTGATCTCTTCTTGGGTTTCTAAATGTCAGGTATGTCGGGTTGAAGCCAGGAGCAGATCATCATTCTGCAAATGGAAGAGAGTCAGCACTCCCTAGGTCCGGAAATACTTCGGTGTCAGGGATTTCAACGTCCAGCGGAACCTTAAATAAAAACAGAAAATGCTGGAAATACTCAGCGGGTCAGGCAGCATCTGTGGAGAGAGAAATGGGGTTAACTTTTCAGGTCAATGACCCTTTCGTCAGAACATTCCAATGAAGGGTCATCGACCTGAAACGTTAACCCTGTTTCTCTCGCCACAGACACTGCCTGACCTGCTGAGCGTTTCCAGCATTCTCTGTTTTTATTTCAGATCTCCAACATCCGCAGTATTTTGCTTCGACCAGCGGAATCTTAGTTAGGAGCTAACGGGGCGAGATCTGTCTAAATACATGCTCCATGAGAAGCCGCGAGTTATGAAGGAGGGAGAATCCCACAAAATTTCATAACCAACGCAAGGGACAAAGACATAAACTGGTTGGTAAAGGGGGTTTGTCAACTCTTCTGAAATGGGATCAGCCAAATATTAAAAGCTCTCTATTCAGGTGGCAGAGCACCAGCCGAGTCGATCAGTCTGTGCAGCAGTAGGTAGTGCAGGGACATAGGACCAGGAGTAGGCCGTTCAGCTCCTTAGCCTGGTTCCGTCATTCCATCTGATCGCGGCTGATCTGTACCTTAACTCCATTTACCTGCCTTGGCTACGTAACCCTTAATACCCTAGCCTAACAAACATCTGTCAATCTCAGTTCTGACATTTTCAGTTTACTCCCAACCTCAACAGCACTTTGGGGGTGAGGGTTCCTGATTCCCACTGCCCTTTGTGTAAAGAAGTGCTTCCCGACATCGCCCCTGAATGGCCTGGCTCTAATTTTAAGGCCATGACCACTTGTTTTGGACTCGTGACCAGAGGACATAGTTTCTCTCTACCGACCCTTTCAACTCCTTTAATCATCTTAAACACCTCAATTAGATAACCCTTGAATCTTCTCGACGCAAGGGAACACAAGCATAGTCTGTGCAACTTGTCCTCATGAACCCCTAATGCATGCACGGGGTGTCCCTTTGATGCTTTAGCAGTGGAATCAAAGTAAATGGGTTCGAACCTCTGGCCAGAGGAGTGTCAAAGCTACTAAACATTTGTTATACGTGGCTCAGTGCTCGCAATTTCACCTGAGTCAGAAAGAAGTGGTGGAAGTGGCAGGCAGAGCGGGCAGGGGTTTGGTGGAGAAAGGAGGGAGGGAAGGGGGTTGGGGAATCCAGGGGGAGGGGAGGCCACGACTTTCCTTGTGGGGCCAGGAGGAACACTCCTGCTCCTCCTGGCCCCATAAAGGAACATTGTACGCTTACATTGGGGGGCCTCTTCTGGCCCCAGACCAGCTCCAGTCCTGCTTCAGCCTATGGGAAACTCATGGCAGCTTCCTTACTCAGGTTCCGGTTAAGCTGCAATTGACGTACTAGGACCCCAATTCGCTTAAATTGATGAGGCCCCCGGTGGCTTTCGGCGGGCGTCTCAGCCGCCTGCAGGCTAAAAGTCAGAAGGGTCAAGTTATGAGCGGGTAAGTCGCCTGCTTGTTTTTAACTACCCACCTCCCTGGGGTAGAATTAAAATGGACCCCTCAGTGTTTCTTTAGTTTTGCGTCATGCGTGCTCCGTATATGAAGTTGCCAATCCTAGCTGGGCCAACAATGAGAGGCATATAAGTAGACAGCTCATAGTATGCTGTCTGACTGTTGTCCTGGCAATACGGGGTCTGATGTGGGTCAGAAATCCAAAATCAAAGAAAGATTCAATTTAAAACTAAAACTTGAATGTGTGTTCTGGAGAGGGGACAAATACTTGCAATCTGCAGCACCTTCCCAAAGAAAGATAACCTTCCCAGCCAGTCTAGAATTCAAGTCTACAGGCCAAAACGTTCTGAATTCTAACCGGAAGGAGAAGGCCCAGCAGAAAGCATTCGGAGCGAGGGACTAAATAAATGATGAGACAGGAAGGGCTTGAGGTGTGGGGAAGACATAGGAATGATATTGTTGCCCAACTGCTTCTTGGGGTTATCCCGCTTCAGGAGCTTCCCTTCTCCCATAAGTCCCGAGCTGTATATCGGGCCAGCCTCATTTCCAATGTAAGAGGTTGGTTCATGTTAATGATCCTACTTTTTGATTGGTTAGTTGTCAATGACCATGTGATAACTTCTAGCTATAGTCCGATAAATAGACAAAATGTCCAAGCATCTATGCTTTGTCTCCAAAGACCAGCAATACCCAACCAACCAAGGCAAGTGAGCTCAAGTGACGGGCAACCCAGGACCTGAAGACCCAACTGATTGGAAGTCAAGCTCATCATTGCTCATTTAAGGCCAGCTATCAACTGCAGTCTAATGTTGTGCTGATTTCATTTAAATGTTGCCCATTTTCTCTGAGTCTGCCTGGCAGTGAGCCGTCTGAAGTTTGATAATTCCTTTGCCGTGCATTTGTAGGAGCTGGTAAAACTCCAATGGCATAGAGTGGACGTCAGGCTTGGGCAGCAGGTCGTCAAAGTAGTGATGTGACGTGACCTGCCCTTCAACATTTTTCCCAAAGGGCCAGAACCCGTAAATCCACACTTCTTCACAAAGTTCTAGTGCAACACTTACGACCATTATGCCAGTAGAGAGACGTTTCACCTGGATGCCTTTGGAGAGCCAGAATTCGGTCAAGTGTTGTAAGTACACGGGGTTGAAAAAGACAACTTTCTGCTTAGCCTGAAAGTCTTGTAGAGTATAAAGAGCCCGGAAACAGAGAACAGTGTTCTTGGTGTAGGAGAAGGCGGGTAGGAGGAGAAGAGCTTCATTGTAGACAGTCAAGTTAGTGAAAAATGGTTTCCTCCTGTCATGGAGTTCTGCATACCTGTTGGAGAAAACACCCATTATTGCTTCACAACATCTTTACCAATTCAATTTGTAACTTTCTCTTTCTCAACCCCTTTTCCTGGAGGTAGCATTCCTGCCTCTGGGCCAGAAGGTGCAGGGTTCAAACCCCACTCCAGACAGTCCCAGCAAGTAAGAGTCACAGCTCCAGCCTGAAATTCTGGGTTGACATCCAGTGGGATTCTCACATCCGGTGGGTGTGTTGTGGCAGCCCATAAAACCCTCCCGCCATGTAGGACTAGCCACCCTATGGTCTGGTGTAAAGATGGTTATGGCCATGGAAGAAGTGTGTTCATGTCGTGGCCTGTCAGACAGTTACAGCCTGTGACTCCTCCCACTACTTCATATTTTTCTCCAAGAGAAGAGCGAGTAGGTACGAAATGACGATGACCTCTTTTCTCACTATCTTTAGGCCCCTCCCTTGCATCATTCCCCACTCAAAACAACAGCATTGCCAACTATTCCTCGGCCTCCAGTCACAGTAATCTACAGCTGGCTGGTGGAAAGTGCGGGAGAGAGGTCTAAGAAAAATCTTCCCTTCTTTCCATCTATCAGGGGAGTGCCTTATGGATCCCCTGAAGACCCAGTATAAATCAGGATCTCACTATTGAGAGAAAAATTACAGACGCATATACTATGACAGTATGATATGGTATATTAATGTACCATGGTTTTTCACCAGTGCACCCCTAACTTTACAAATATTTCACTCAAAAAGGCTATCCTCAAACCTTAGTCTGGGTATGAGAAGACCTGCTTCATGCTCTCAGCTTAGCTCCATCACATCCTTCAGCAGACAATCTCAAGTGCCCACTGCAATATGCCCCTTTCTAATTCCAAACACGTTCATTTCTTGATTGTCTCTCTTCACACTGCACACGAATACTATTCTCGAGCACGTCCGAGCATACGCCAACTCCTCCTTCCTCACTTCACATTCCACGCACTTGGCTTAATATTCACCAGCTCCCCATCTTCACTCAACGACAGGAACAAAAACTTGCTTTTATATAGCATTTATATCGTAAAGTGTCTCCAGGCCCCTCACAGGAATGTTATCAAATAAAATCTGACACCGAGCCAAATAAGGAGATATTAGGGCAGCTGACCCAAAGCTTGGTCCATCATGTTTCTTCGCCACCTCTCACATGCACAGTCATCACTAGAATCCTTCTCAACCGTCTTCTCCTTGTGGCTGAAGAGCTCCTCCCAGAGTCACAATGCGGATTCCTTCCACTACGAGATACAACGACATGATCTTTACGGCGCGACAACTGCAAGAGAAATGCAGGGAACAGCACCAACCCTTGTACATGGCCTTCTTTGATCTCACAAATGCCTTTGACACTGTTAACCGCGAGGGACTAGGGAGCGTCCTCCTCCGTTTCGGCTGCCTCCAAAAGTTTGTCACCATCCTCCGCCTGCTCCACGATGACATGCAAGCCGTGATCCTGACTAATGGATCCACCACAGACCCAATCCACGTCCGGACCGAGGTCAAGCAGGGCTACGTCATTGCACCAACCCTCGCTGCAATGCTCCATCTCATGCTCAACAAGCTCCCGCTGGAGTGGAACTAAACTACAGAACCAGTGGGAACCTGTTCAACCTTCGTCGTCTCCAGGCCAGATCCAAGACCATCCCAACCTCTGTCGTCGAACTACAGTAAGCAGACGACACTTGCGTCTGCGCACATTCAGAGGCCAAACTCCAAGCCATTGTCAACATCTTCACCGAGGCGTATGAGAGCATGGGCCTTACCACCAACCTCACCCCGCCACACAGCAATGCCCCCCGCCAGTCATCAAAATCTACGGCGTGGCCTTGGACAACATGGACCACTTTCCATACCCCAGGAGCCTACTATCAGCAAGGGCAGATATTGATGATGAGATACAATACCGTTTCCAGTGTGCCAGCACAGCTTTCGGTCACCTGAGGAAGAGGTTCGAAGGCCGGGACCTCAAATCTGCCACCAAGCTTATGATCTACAGGACTGTAGTGATATCCACCCCCTATATGGCTCAGAGACGTGGACCATATACAGTAAACACCTCAAATCGCTGGAGAAATACCACCAACGATGTCTCCGCAAGAGCCTGCAAATCCCCTGGGAGGACAGGCACACCAACGTCAGCATCCTCGATTAGGCCAACATCCCCAGCATCGAAGTACTGACCACACTCGACCAGCTCCATTGGTTGGGTCACATTGTTCGCATGCCTGACACAAGAGTCCCAAAGCAAGCGCTCTACTCAAAGCTCCTACACGGCAAGCGAGTCCCAGGTGGGCAGAGGAAATGTTTCAAGGACACCTTCAAAGCCTCCTTAATAAAGTGCAACATCCCCACCGACACCTGGGAATCTCTGGCCAAAGATCCCCTAAGTGGAGGAAAAGCATCCGGGAGGGCGCTGAGCACCTCGAGTCTCATCGCCGAGAGCAAGCAGAAAACAAGCACAGACAGCAGAAGGAGCGTCTGGCAAACCAGGCTCCCCACACTTTCCTTCAACCACTGTCTGTCCCACCTGTGACAGAGAACTCACTTTTAGAGTGGAAGCAAGTCTTCCTCGATTTTGAGGGACTGCCGATGATGACATGCAGTATATTCACAAGGCATACACATCTCCACTTACCTAGTCAACAGCTACTCACTAGCTCTCACCCTCTCTTTCTGCAGGACAAAACAGCACATAAAGCGAGGGAGAGGACTACCCAACATTGTAGCCTTCACCAAAGTGGAACATGACACTCTAGCGATCAGTGGCCCAGGAAAGGCCAGGAGCATTAGGAAAGGCAAGGCTGGTGACTTCTCAGTAAAGTGTCTACATATTACTGGCAACCATGGTATCAGCCATAGCACAGTTGCCTCTGAGTCAGAAGGTTGTGGGTTAATCCCACTCTAGGGAATTGAGCACAAAATCCAGGCTGACACTCCACTGCAGTACTAAGGGAGTGCTGCACGGTCAGAGGTGCTGTGTGCTGGATGGGACATTAAACTGAGACCCCATCGGCCCACTCAGATGGACGTAACAGATCCCAGGGCACTATTTTGAAGAAGAGCAGGGGCGTTCTCCCCGGTGTCCTGGCCAATATTTATCCCTCAACCAACATCACTCAATCAGATTATCTGGTCATAAGAACTTAACAAATAGGAGCAGAGTAAGCTCTACAGCCCCTTGGGCCTGCTCCACCATTCAATAAGATCATGGCTGAACTTCTACATCAACTCCACTTTCCCGCCCTTTCCCCATATCCCTCGATTTCCTTAGTGCCTCAAAATTTATTGATCTCAGACTTGAATATATTCATCGACTGAGCATCCACAGTCCTTTGGGGTAGAGAATTCCAAAGATTCACAACCCTCTGAGTAAGCCAATTTCTCCTCATCTCAGTCTAAATGCCCAACCGCTTATCCTGAGACTGTGACCCCTGGTTCTAGACTCTGCAGCCAGGGGAAACAACCTCTCAGCATCTACCCTGTGAAGCCCTCTAAACATATTGAACATTTCAATGAGATCACCTCTCATTCTTCTAAACTTCGGAGAACATAGGCCATTCTACTCAATCACTCCTCACGGGATAGTCCTCTCAGCCCTGCAATCAATCATTACTGAGGGAGTGCTTCACTGTCGGAGGTTCCGTCTGTTGGATGAGTCATTAAACGGAGACTCTGTCGGCCCACTCGGGTGGATGTAAAAGATCCCATAGCACTATTTTGACGAAGAGCAGGGAAGTTCTCCCCGGTGTGCCAGCTGTTTGTGGGAGCCTGCTGTGCACAAATTGGCTGCCCCGTTTCCTCAATTACAACAGCGACTACACTTCAAAACTACTGATATATTGGCTGTACAGCCCTTTGGGACGTCCTGATGTTGTGAAATGCAAATATAAATGCAAGTCTTTCTTTCTTTAACCTTTCATATACTTCAGAAAATATTCAGCAAGCCTCACAACTTCAAGCTGCTTTCTGAAAATTGTCTCCTGTTAATGTCCAGTCTCTCAGTGTCGTCCTAACTCTTGTCCGTTTTCACTTTCCTCGAGGCCCCTTCTGAGGATGTACCATCACACTCTTCTGCCCTGCCAAGCACCAGCACAGGCATTGGCACTGAGGCAGAGGGGTCTGCACGTGGTGAAATACCCAACAAGGAGTGCCCAGGGACAGCCCAGGAGGTCATCTCCCAGCTCCACCAAGCAGGACAGAGATGAGGACTTCAGGGTCTAAGCCATGAAAAGAGAGCTGCTTGCCTCACGTCAGCAGTTATACCAGGTATTGGACACAAAGTATCCCACAGCACGATTCGAGGAAGAGCAGGAACATTTTCTCTTTTAGTTCACTTTCATCTAGAGTATGCATGATTCCACACTATGGCCGGAATCTTCCCAGCCCTATGTGTGTGGGTTTGGAGGTGGGCCCGCTGTCAAAATGGCCGTGATTGACAGCGGGTCGGGATCCCGCTCTGAACCCGCCTCCATGTCAGTTTCTCAGCTGTCAGGTCGCCGTTCAGATAACAGACCCGACAGCACGCGGCGGGACAGGTAATTAACATCATTAAAAGATACTTAAATGCTAGTTAAGAGGCTTAAAAGCAGGCACTTACAATTTTACCAACCTTTTGACGGCTTTGCCATCCCTCGGGTTTCACGCCAGTTAAGTGGAGTCGGTTTCTCAGTGACTCTCTTTTACATTGGCTAGTTGATTGCTGCAGAAGTAGTATAAAAGCTACCATTTCACAGCTGTTCACTTTCCAATGTCAGAAGCTGAAGCCTTCAGGGTTTGGAAGAGACTTTTGAGCTGTAAGCAGGTTGGAAGTGATTGCAGTGAACTCTCTATTCACTGCCACCTCTTTGGAGCAACCTCTCTCACCACTGACAGAGGCTTCAGTCATCTCAACCTCACCTGCATTCTATTCCAGAAGCATTGGTGCCCTTGCAAGAATCTCACCTTGGTCCTCAGAATCCCACCATGATCAGGCACCAACACCAACATCACTAAACACACCAGCATCACCACCAACACCAACCTTCTCCGCAATCACCTGATGCTGCACAGTACACAGGGCATCAGCACCCGACCATATTGCTGCCTGGGAGGCCAGGGATGGCCTCATTTACTTCACTTCATGCTGTACATCCTGACTACCACATGATGCACCAGGTTGGCACCACCCCACACCAGCTCCATAAAGCATCCCTGCAATGCCCAAGCCATTCCTTTCACACTCATCACCATTGTGGGGGGTACCCTTATGTCTCACCATTCACTACAATTTACTAAGCCACTTCCAAAGATGCTCACAAATCTGTCCAAGAATGCAAAGTCCTGAAAATAAAAATTTCAATGTTTGACAGTACACCAACATTAACTATACATGAACATTGGCTCGAGGACCCAAGTGCCTACCCTTGTGTGTTATTAGTTGGTATGATTGGACAAGGATGAGGGTGAGTGTGAGGGGTGATTAGTGAAAATGGGAACTGATAATGTAGATAGAGAAAGGGATGGGTGGAGGTGCAAGGTAAGTTGTTGTGAGTAAGGATGTGTATGGGTAGGGTAGGGACGGCAGAGTGATGGGGATGTGATGAGTGGCACAGCAGGATGAGGTTGAGTGTGGCTTTGCAGTAACGTTTCGTGATCTGCTGAGATCATTGAAAGGTTTGCACCACTGCAGCCTGGTCCACCTGACGATATCCCTGCTTGTGCCCTCCTCTGCAATTTGCAACCAGGCTGCGTTGGTGTCCTGGGGAGGTCCCTTCCGCCTATGGGAAGGGAAGAGGACCTCCCTGCGTGCTGTGACTCCCTCCGTAAGCATCTGGAGGGAGTGATGGGAGAACTGTCAAAACCATTGTGGGCATGGTCCCTTTAAGGAAACCGGTTAATGACACGTCATCAATTGACTTCATCAGACCGGCTTCCTCTTAATTGGCCGGGAAGCCCGCAGGGTGGGCTTAACCAGCCCAATCATGGGAAGATTCAAGAGAGAGGGCGGGCTCGAGTCGAGAGCGGGCTTTCAACACACCACCTACCCCGGCTGCATCGGTCCCGCCCACGTGTGGCGAAATCGCGGCCCGCCTGTGTAACATAGAGGCAAGACCAGTTATTTAAGAATGCCATTCCTGAGTGAAAAAAAAATCCCTTTGGAGCCCTGAATCACTGATGAGATTTTCCCCATTATTCCTCCAGTTTGAAATGTTGAAATGGAGTGATTGCACAGAACATTACACATAAACGGTGATCAATAAATGACAAATGAGCTTTCTAGTTCTACCCGGGACATGTTCAATCCCCAATCAAGAGAGAAGATGTGTACTTCCTCATGGGTTCCTACCAAGTTACAGTCCTCGGGAGTCAGCCTCCAGCCTGTGCATACAATGACTATCCTGTGGCTTGACCCTTATTCTGAGCAGTGGGGGAGCACTCAGCCAGTACCCTGTTGCTTCCTCCAACAACGTGGGTGACGTTGGATGCCCACTTTGTGTATCAAACCCAACATCCTAATGCAACCTGAAACATCATTGCATTCTGTCATCCCATCTCTACAAACCACTAATTCCCCAATCCCCCTCTCAACAGAGGATGAAAGCATCTGAAATGTGCCAGCTGGTGAAGGAGTCTGTAATGTATTTGCTTCATGGGTTCTTTGTTTAAGAATTCATAGCAACACATTGGTATTAAGAACTAGTTGGTTTATTAGCAAAAGATTTAACAATCACACTACACATTACCTGTTCATCCACCAGGCTCACAATCACCTGCCTCATCGTGGATCCCCTAAATCCAACTGGCTGGGGTTTTATTGAGTTTTGTGAACGTCACGTGACTGGCTAAGCCACTCAACTCAACAACGCTGCAACTATTTAATGTCATACAATTAACCAAGTGCCCTGCTTGTTAAAGGGGCTCAACGACTAGAAAACCAAATAAATCAAATAAAAATTTGGTTGCCGGGAGTGATGATGCACTCCAGTTCCTCCGGTGCCCACCTCTCGCGGAAGGCCACGAGCGCACCAGTGGACACTGCATGCTCCATCTCCAGGGACACCCCAGGCGTGAAAATAGCCGCTGAAAAGAGGCAGGCAGTCGGGCTGAACGAACCCCTTGACCGCCTGCTGCCCGGACCGGTTAATGGCCACTTTGGCCAGGCCCAGGAGCAGTGCTACGAGGAGGCCCTCCGACCTGCCCGCTCCCCTCTGCACCGGGTGTCAGTAGCTCTACAGACCTGTGAGCATATTCACCGGTGCACACATTACGGTATCCACTCACCTCTTTGTGATTATGCTTGGATTTGCTGTCACCAAATTTGTTTTTGTACCAATGTCTTGAGCGAAATTTCCACCCATGGGAGGGAGGTTGCACCTGGAAAACAACATGAGCATTCAGTCCATGAACTCCCCAGAGGGGCTCATATATGGGAGACTTTAGATCTTTATAAGATTATATTTAACCAGGGCCGGCGCCCTCGGCAAACTGTGTACCTGGCGCCCCGCCAATC
Organism: Pristiophorus japonicus; assembly: GCF_044704955.1. Lineage (NCBI taxonomy): Eukaryota > Metazoa > Chordata > Chondrichthyes > Pristiophoridae > Pristiophorus > Pristiophorus japonicus. The sequence continues at coordinate 40,584,556 of NC_091997.1, forward strand.
CCCTCCACCTCAACCAATTCCAATATAAAGGAAAATAACATTGCAAGATGTCTTACATATGCTGGTTTATTACCATATCCAAAGTAAAATTATGATAATCACGACTTATTTCAGTGTTCCCAATTTATGACCAAACGCTGTCCAGCAGATGTTCCACAAACTGGGAGAAGATTTTCATTTTTTCCATATGCTTCTTGCGTGAGACAGGAAATACCCGAGCCTGCTGCACAATGTTTGGTCATAAATTGGGAAAATTGAAATAAGCAGTGATTATTTTCTGTGCTCACAGCATGCTGGGATATATTGTAAGTGTACAACTTATAGTCAGCTGATTAATATTCCTCGAAAGCTCCAAACACTGGAGAAAGGGCAATAGCTGATCACTGCTAACACAGTAAAACCCTGCCATCAAAAGCTGCAATAGGCACTATTGTGATCAAATATATTCAACTTGTTGTTATAATCAGGTTGTCCAATGTTACTTGCAGTGCACATATAATATACATTATAAGTTTTATAAGTATACCTCTGTTTATGTTAACTGTGCACCTATAGTACCATACACCAGTAGTACTATACACCAGTATATACAACTGTATTGGCGAGTATCCTGTGACTATCCATGTATCATGACCCAGATACGTTTCACTCTGCAGAGGACAATACTGTTATATTTTAAAGTAGATGATATAAAATGACACTTCATTCATTTGTTTGGACCAGGCGACGCTAAATAAAATACAGCACCACAGTTACCAGAGAGTTGATGATTTACTGGGGAAAGAGAAGTATGATAAAGATGGGAGAGAGCAGGATATTTTCAAGATTAGTATCTGTAATGGGGAATCATTTAGAAGACAAAAAGGATCTTAAAAGGATAAATCAGAAGCAGCGGCCAAACTCTGTGCGACAGAGCTGTCTCCGTTTAAAGGATGTTTTCGCCCACCGTTCATACAGTGCTTGTCCTTTTAATGAGTGGGGCTGGATGGTTGCCTCATCTGACCTGAGCTGAGCTGCGCTGATCTGCAGGGGATGGCGGAGCATGTCTGCCGCCTCCCGCTGTCAGTATCACCGTGTCGATTTCACTCCCCGTCTCTGGGAGGACGGCTGGGCTACACCAAGGAGAGGGGGCTACACCAGGGAGAAGGGGCAACACCAGGGAGAGGGGGCTACACCAGGGAGGGAGGGGGTTACACCAGGGAGGGAGGGGCTACCTCAGGGAGAGGGGGCTACACCAGTGAGGGAGGCTACACCAGGGAGGGGGGGCTACACTAGGGAGGGGGGGCTACACTAGGGAGGGGGGGCTACACCAGGGAGGGGGGGGATTACACCAGGGAGGGGGCTACACCAGTGAGGGAGGCTACACCTGGCAGGGGGGCTACATCAGGGAGGGGGGGGGGGTTACACCAGGGAGGGGGCTACACCAGTGAGGGAGGCTACACCTGGCAGGGGGGCTACACCTGGCAGGGGGGCTACACCAGGGAGGGGGCTATCCCAGGGAGGGGGGGGGGTTACACCAGGGAGGGAGGGGCTACCTCAGGGAGAGGGGGCTACACCAGGAAGGGAGGCTACATCAAGGAGGGGGGGGGGCTACACCAGGGAGGGGGGCTACACCAGTGAGGGAAGCTACACCAAGGAGGGGGGGGGGGCTACACCAGTGAGGGGGGCTACACCAGTGAGGGAGGCTACACCTGGCAGGGGGGCTACACCAGGGAGGGGGCTACTCCAGGGAGGGAGGGGGGGCGAACAGACAGATTGGTGACTCACATGGTGTGCCGTGTGAACAGTAAAACAAAAACCCCACTCTCCACAAACGAAGAAAATCAAATGAAAATTAAATAAAAAGGAAAGCTGGGAACCCACTGACTTTGATGCTCTCCCGTTGCTCAGCAACCAGCAGCGCCTGGCTACATCTTTTTTCCGGTTGCAAATCTTCCCACTTTGCCCTGATCTTCAAACCTGTCAAGGTGTTTAAGCGAAAGAACAGTGCAGGGCAGTGTCAGATTAACGCGCCAGGAAGAAAGAGGGCGATTATCACTTGGGTACCTTTATTTCCTCCCCCGTGCCCCCCTCCCCTGCCTCCCCAATCTGCTCCCTTTTAGTTCTGCGGGATCTCGGTGTTCTATATATCACTAAATGCACCATCGTTCGCGCCCTGGTTACATAAGCATGCAGAAATCAAGCGCAGGCAGCGGAAAGAGCATGCGGCAAACCAGTCCCACCCACTCCTTCCTTCAACAACTGTCTGTCCCACCTGTGACAGAGTCTGTGGCTCTCGTATTGGACTGTTCAGCCACCAAAGAACTCACTTCAGGAGTGGAAGCAAGTCTTGTTCGAGTCCGAGGGACTGCCTATGATGATGATGACGATGAGTTACAAAATACTCAAGGCAGGTTCATTACTAAGGGCTCTAGTGAGTAGAATTCCCTCTGGATTCGAACCCATTTCTCAGCGCGTCCCTTGGAGAGATTCGCTTTTTGGCTCCCCACAAATTTTGGCGCCCTTGGCGACCGCCTAGTTCGCCTAATGGTTACGCCGGCTCTGTATGTAACGCTCTCTAGTGTCTCGTGGATCTTCACCAGTGCTGCCACTGGAGCCTTCCCAGCCTGAACTACCATGGAGTACAAGTGTGACCCAGGATGGGGCAGAGCCATTGAATGTGGAGTAAACTTCTCCACTCTCTCCCCTTGCCCCCCACCCCACCCCCTCCCCCACCCCCCGCAACCACCCCAACGCCTGATTTTCAAGCTGAATTAGTGCTTAATTATAATTATAGGAACACAGGAACAGGAGTAGGCCGTTCATTCCTTCAAGCCTGTTCCGCCATTCAATGGGATCACGGCTGATCTGCATCCTTACTCCATCCACCCGCCTTAGCTCCATATCCTTTTCTACTCTTGGCTAGCAAAAAGCTATTGATCTCAGATTTAAAATTATTAATTGAGCTAGTTTTTTGTGGGAGAGTGTTCCACACTTCTACCATCCTTTGTGTGAAGAGGTGTTTTCTAACTTCCTTCCTGAATGGCCTGGCTCTGATTTCAAGGTTATGTTCCTTTGTCCTAGACTCCCCCGCCAACGGAGAGAGTTTCCCTGTCTACCCTATCAATTCCTTTCACTAAATCCTAAAAACCTCACTCAAATCACCCTTTCACCTTCTATATTCCAGGGATCACAAGCTAGGTTTATGTAATCTGGTCATTATTACATTGTGGTTTTTGGGAGTTGCTGTGCACAAATTGGCTGCCACGTTTCCTTCATTACAACAGAGACTACACTCCAAAAGTACTTCATTGGCCATAAAGCTCTTTGGAACATCCTGAGATTGTGAAATGTGCTGTATAAATGCGATTCCATTCTTTCTCTCTCTCACTCTCTCTCTCTCTCTCTTTCTTTCCCGTTTTACACTATTGCACAGACAAAAATCACTCCCAAAGAGTGGCATGGTTTTGAGGTCAGGGGAAAGAATGAGTTAGTCTTGATTTTAATACAGGAAATTGTTGTGAACACTGGGAGAGCAACGTTCTGGTACAGCTCGGATCAGCTGTTAGTGTTTTACATCTCAGTTTAATTGTAGGTCCTGTTCCCTCCCCTCCCCCTGCATAAATAATCTGCCTTCCTTGTGAATGAACTCATTCAGTTGGCAGAGCCATCAGAAGGCCTTTGTTCGTTCCTGTGAAACTTACCGGAAAACAAAATCGGCCTGATCAATTTCGGCCCCGCAACTGCTGTTGACTAATATCCCGCCGTTCCCAATGACCGCACACCGCTTGTACTGCTGGCTGCTGAAGGACGATTCCTGAAAACCAAGGGCAAGCCATCAAAGAAAAGAAAGGTGTCCCAGTGCTTCCTGGTCCAACAACACCTTGCATTTCTATAGCGCCTTCATCGTAATAAAACCTACCAAGGCGCTTCACAGGAGCGTCGTCGAACAAAATTTGACACCGAGCCACATTAGGAGATATTAGGACAGGTGACCAAAAGCTTAGTCAAAGAGGTAGCTTTAAAGGAGCATCTTTTCGGGAGGAGAGGGAGACGGAGAGGTTTAGGGAGGGAATACCAGAGCTTAGGGCCTAGGCAGCTGAAGGCACGGGATGGCAATGGTGGAGCGATAAAAATCAGGGATACACAAGAGGTCAGAGTTGAAAGAACGCAGATATCATGGAGGGTTGTGGGGCTGGAGGAGATTGCAGAGATGGGGGGGGGGGGAGGCGGACGGCGGGGGGAGGGGGTGGGGGTGAGGCCATGGAGGGGTCTGAAAACAAGGTTGAGAATTTTTTAAAGCAAGGAATTGCCGGACTGGGAACCAATGTAGGTCAACGAGCACAGGGTTGATGGGTGAGCGGGACTTGGGGTGATGGGTGAGCAGGACTTGGGGTGATGGGTGAGCGGGACTTGGGGTGATGGGTGAGCAGGACTTGGTGTGAGTTAGGACACGGGCAGCAGAGTTTTGGATGAGCTCAAGTTTACGGAGGGTGGAAAATGGGAGGCCGGCCAGGAGAGCTCTGGGATAATGGATTCTAGAGGCAATAAAGGTACGAGGATTTCAATGTTAACAATGTAAACGTGAAAACAGACAAGGGAAGGAGTTGAACCTAATGCACATAAAAGGGATGGGGCAGGGAAGAAAAAACACTCTGCCCCAAAGAGACTATGGAGATGAATAATTCTGCCTTTAGCTCATCCCAGCCAGCCCTTCTGTAGCTAATAATATTGGCAAAAGCCAATCTGGGCCCCGCCTCTTGAAGCTGTGGGAAATTGGCCCAGTGAGAGAGGGCCAACTGGCTTTCCTTCCTTCCTTGTGTGGAAGCATCCCATTGCAGACACACCAGCTCCCTGTAGAGAGTGCACTCGCTGTGCTGAGACAGCATATTGTCAGACAAGGTCACTTTCAATGATCGTCAAACCAACATAACTGGGCCAAAAAAAGTGCAATCTCAGATTCTTGCCGCACTGAGAGGCACATGCAAAGTTTGCAGCATTGCAACGTAACATTTTAGAGGGCAAAAACTGCGTCAATCACAGAACGTCAATGTCCCTTCTAAAGCAGAGCGCTTACCTTGGGAAAAATACTGAAAATCGGATGAGTGATTTTTATTTTCTGCTTGGGTTCTGCATCGTAAGTTAGCTCGGTCCCTACTGGCGTGTTCTTCTGTGTGACCAGGCAGTTGTAAGCAGCATGGCAGCATCCCTTTAGTTCTGATCTGAAAAGGCAGGCAGTTCCCAATTATTCAACCGATACCAATCTCACGAACATTGCAGGATCTCTGTGGTCGTAGTCAACATTGTGCAGTGGAGTCGGAGGGAGGTATTGAGTCAGAAGGAAAATAAAAACTACAAAATACCACCTTAATGCTCCACCCTACTCCCACTCTGATCTCTCTGTTCTCCGCCTCTGACACTGTTCCAATGGTGCCGAGGAACAGCAGTGATTAGGCATTTTACAGTCTTCCAGCCTCAGCGTTGAGTTCAACAACTTTAGTTCACAATCAGCGTTCTTATTTTCTCAGGTAGCACGTGCTGGTAATGGTTCTGCTGTAACCATTTACCCCTTCCTGTGGTCCCATTTTACTTGTCCCATTACCATCCCCGTTACCTTGCACCATCATCCATTTTGTCATTTAATCATTCCTATCCTCCGCCCGATCACAAAACCTTCTCTTTTGAAAGACGCAATACAAACTGCTGGATATTTTATCATGATAGAAGGACTCAAGCCAAGTTCCAGCACCGGCACTTCAGTTTTATTTTTAATTTAATTTGATTACAAGAGATAGACAGAGAAGAAAAATTATTTCCACAACAGACACACGGTATCCTCGTACAATTCAGATTGTGGCACTGAGACACATGAACTTTTAAAATGTCATATTTGTGTTATTTAATCTGGCTTCAAACTGTGTCGAGATGCCTCTTTGATTCCTACTGAGCAATAAAAGAAAACTGTAATCACAGAGTTATCTATCAAGAGGATCCCCAAGCAAGCGCTCTACTCAGAGCACCTTCACGGCAAATGAGCCAAAGGTGGGCAGAGGAAACGTTTCAAGGACACCCTCAAAGCCTCCCTGTTAAAGTGCAACATCCCCACTGACACCTGGGAGTCCCTGGCCAAAGACCGCCCTAAGTGGAAAAAGCGCATGCGGGAGGGCGCTGAGCTCGTCGAGTCTCATCACCGAGAGCATGCAGAAATCAAGATTAGGCAGCAGAAAGAGCGTGTGTCAAACCTATCCCACCAACCACTTCCCTCCATGACTATCTGTCCCACCTGTGACAGGGACTATGGCTCTCGAATTGGACTGTTCAGCCACTAAGGACTAATTTTTAGAGTGGAAGAAAGTCTTCCTTGATTCCGAGGGACTGTCTATGATGATGATGATATCTATTAGGGGGGAAAAATTTGGATCCATTAAAGTCCACTCGGCGTGCTCAGCACGTCTTGTTCAGACTCGAACAAAAGCAAGATATTGAAATCTGAAATGAAAAAAACTGGAAAAATGCTAGAGCATACTCAGCAAGTCAGGCAGCATCCACAGAGAAAGAAACACAGTTCAGTTTGATGACCTTTCATCAGAACTGGAAGAAGTTAGAGATTTAACAATATTTTAAGCAGGTGCGGGGGCGGGGAAAGGGAAGTTCTGTAATAGACAAAGTAGGCAGCAGGGAGCGGGGGTCATGATCACGGAGGGCGGGGTCACGGGACAGTAGTGGCACAGGTTATTTTTGTGGGCTGAAATAAAAACAGTAAATGCTGGAAACACTCAACGGGTCAGGCAGCATCTGTGGAGAGAGAAACAGAGTTAACGTTTCAGGGTTCTGACGAAGGGTCATTGACTCGAAACATTAACTCTGTTCTTCTCTCCACTGACGCTGACTGACCTGCTGAGTATTTGCAGCATTTTCTGTTTTTAGTTCAGATCTCCAACATCCGCAGTATTCTGATTTTGTATTATTTTTGTGGGCACTCCTGCTTATCTTTAGTGGGCCTCTGCTCTGCCATTGGAGATGGAAGAGAAGGAGGAGGCCATTCAGCTGCTCGAGCCAATTCCGCCATCAAGAGGAAGTGCAAAGAGGAGAATCCCAACAGTGCTGCAGCGGGGGGCTGCTGCAGCACCAGAAGGAATGGAACACCATTTCAAGTGACAGACGCACCCTAAAGGCTGTTTCAAAGCTCCCACTGAGGAATACATTGCGTAAGTGCAGGGCCCAGAATGAGGCCTCGCTTTAGATCATTTCCTTCCTTTTCTCTGAGCCATTCACTGGGTTGATTCCGGAGATGAGGGGTATGACTTATGAGGATAGGTTGAGTAGGTTGGGCCTGTACAAATTGGAATTCAGAAGAATGAGAACATGATCTTATTGAAACTTATAAGATAATGAGGGGTCTTGAAAAGGTGGATCCAATCTTAGGGGAAACTAAAACGAGGGGACATGGTCTTAGAATAAAGGGCCGCCCATTTAAAACTGAGATGATGAGGAATTCCTTCCCTCAGAGGGTTGTAAATCTATGGAATTCCCTGCCCCAGAGAGCTGTGGAGGCTGGGTCATTGAATATATTTAAGGTAGAGAGTGATTTTTGAGCGATAAGGGAATAAAGGGTAATGGGGAGCAGGCAGGGAAGTGGAGCTGAGTCCATGATCAGATCAGCCATGATCTTATTGAATGACGGAGCAGGCTCGAGCAGCCAAATGGCCTACTCCTGCTCCTATTTCTTTTGTTCTTATGTTCTTATTATTGCCACTTCCCCAGACCTACTGCTACTTTCCACCTGTCAGCCCTCATACGGTTGCCAACTCTGGTTGGACATATTCCTGGAGGACCTGTACTCACTGGAGTTTAGAAGAATGAGAGGTGATCTTATTGAAATGTATAAGATTCTGAAGGGGCTTCACAGGTTAGATGCAGGGAGGATATTTCCCCTCGTGGGGGAATCTAGAAGTAGGGGGCATAATTTCAGAATAAGGGGTCGCCCATTTAAAACGGAAATGAGGAGGAATTTCTTCTCTCAGAGGGTCGTGAATCTTTGGAATTCTCTTCCCCAGAGAGCTGTGGAGGCTGGGTCATTGAATATATTTAAGGCGGAGATAGACAGATTTTTGAATGATAAGGGAGTCAAGAGTTATGGGGAGCGGACAGGGAAGCGGTGTTGAGGCCAGGATCAGATCAGCAATGATCTTACTGAATGGCGGAGCAGCTCGAGGGGCCAAATAGCCTACTCCTGCTCCTATTTCTTATGTTTGTCACATGACCTCCTGTCTGCAATTTCCCCGCTAGTCAAACAACCTTTTCTTCTCCCATCTCCAATATTTTTATAAGTAATAAATAAAAGTGTTCAAAAAAAATGAAAAGAAAAAACACTTTTTTTTTAATGCTCCTACGATCTTTCTCCCAACCGTGTCCAGGAAACTATTCTTTAAATTTGGAGACTCCAGGACAATCCTGGAGGGTTGGCAACCCCAGGCCCCAGGAAGCAGGCAGTAATTCGGGCCGTTACCAGGGCAACCAATCGGGGCCTGGGGGCTGTGTGCTTTTCCCTGCTGCCATTTGCATGCAGCAGATGAAGACGGAGCAGCCATCAGCAGTCCCAATGAGGGAGGTGAGGGGCGGGATATCCAGGTCAGGACAGTGAGGCGCCAGCAGGCCTCAGAAGCCAGAATATTGCTTCATTCCCCACCAGTGTTCCTTCCAATTTCACACAGGATCAGAGGAACATACAGTCCTGTATGCCGAGCAAGTGTTAATTCTCTTAACCACATCAGTGAGTGGGCATTGGTCCAAAAAAACAATTATCAAAAGTTCTGGTCGCTCTTGGGTTTTAAATAACGCTAAACTTGTTGTATTATTTAGAACACTTAATAGTCATAGAGACATGAAGGCTGTTTGTACTATATACAGTGGAATAAAGAAACAGATTTCAGACTAAGCATGAATGGAATTTCAGATCTTACATTTGATGATAATTTCTGGTGCATTCCTCACTCAGAAATAACACGCTCTCCAGTTTATGTTCTATTTAAGGTTGTGAACGGCCAAGGGAACAAAGACCTTCCTGTAGTCTGTATAAGGCAGTGACATTCCTGGTGCGTTTCTGGAAAAATTAATTTACAATCTACAAATGTAATTATTGCTCCCTTCTAACTTCCCACTGCTACCCCTCAAGATTCTGGCTCTCGGTGGGGAGGCATAGTATCCATGGACTGATCAACTATATTGTTCTCAGCAAGGGCAATTGTGGAGCCTTCAGCATCTCAGGGGGCTGAGAAGGGGGAAAACAGTAACTAGGAATTCTCACTCCTGATCTCTATCCAGTGACCCATGCTAGAATGTGCATGGGTGTGTGGCCATTGGCTTCGACCAGAAGTGACACTGAATGTGATGCTGTCCATAGTCAAATAGCCTGCCACTCATGGTGTAGGCTCCTAGATAATGGATGGTCACTTGAGCAAGTATTTCAGGGCTGTCGGCAGCCATGATACTCGGCATAAGCACCCTCAGATGATGAGCAGGTAAAATGGAAAATATATGCATTTTTGTTTTAAAAAGCCCCGGATTGGGGTTAAGTTTGCACTGTGGATTTGCACTGCTCTTGTAGCCACGTGTTGATATGGCTGATCCTGTGTGTCTAGATATTCGTATCTATGATTGTGAGGACCTCGGGAGGAGGCAGAGTAGAATTGCGTACTTGGAACTTTTGGCTGAAGGCATTTGCAAACCCTCCAGCCAAATCTCTCGCACTCACAGGCTGGGCCCAACCATGTCTCATTCAAAAGACGGCACCTCCGACAATGCAGCATTCCCTCAGCACTGCACCGAAGTGTCACCATAGATTATGTGCTCAAGTCCTGGATTGGGCCTTGAAAACACAACCTTCGACTCGGGGTGTAAGGGCACTACCAATGAGCCAAGCTGACACTTGGCCCAGCAATAGCACTCTCGCCTCCAGGAACAAAGGTTAATATCAGAACTTTAATGTGTTCCAAGAATGCTATATAGGAATGCATCTGCAAAGGAAAATGAAGGCAATGCCTTCAATGGACAGTTAAAGGAACCACTTCAAATCTAGTGCAGACAACGAGGAGATATAATAGAGGCGTTTAAAATCATGAAAGGTTTTGATAACGTAAATTGTTTCCACTGGCAGAAAAGTCAGTAACCAAAAAAGCACAGATTTAAGGGCAAAAGAGCCAAAGGTGAGATGAGAACCTTTTTTTCTGCAGTGCGTTATTATACTCTGGCACGCACGGCCTGAAAGGATGGTGGATGCAGCTTCAATAGTAACTTTCTAAAACGGGAACTGGAAGGGGAGAAAAGTGCAGAGCTATGGGGAAGGAGCAGGGGAGTGAGACTAATTCGATTGCTTTTTCAAAGAGCCGGCACGGGCAAAATGGGCCGAGTAGCCTCCTTCTGTGCTGTAAGATTCTATGATTCTATGTGGGATCAGTTTAAGACATGCTGGGCCTTAAATTCAGTACCCCTGGAAAGCGGGTGGCCCCCTCACCTTTTTGTGGCCATTAGTGCCGAAATTTTTGAGTGAATATGGGCCACAAAAAATTGATTTTTCAGCAGTGGGGCTGTCTTAAGTTGAGCATTATCACCACTGAGAAATTCAGCATGCAGGTAAGGGTTTCTAATGAGCTAGCTGGACTAAGGTTTGCAGCAAGGCCCTGAGGGGGTAAGGAGTTTGGAAGGAGGTTGGAAGGATGGCTGGTGTCAGCAGTGCAAGGAGAGCCGACAGGTTCACTGTTATGGAGCTGGAGACACTGACGGACGGTGTGGAGGACAGAAGAAGAATACTGTTTCCTGACATGGGGAGACCTGGCAGACAGGCACTGCATAATGTATGGAGGGGGATTGCAGGGGAGGCGTCAGGCACCTCCATATATGTGAGGACACACCCTCCGTGAAGAGTGCTGGCCAGTCTGCACCCGGCCCTTCCAGGGTGGCGATGGGTCGACGCCTCCTACCTCTGGGACGACGGGGATCCTCCTCCTCCTCCTGCACCTCCTCCTCCTCCTCAGGTGGTACTGCTGGCTCGACCTCCAGCGGCTGTCCCCTCATGATGGCCAGGTTGTGCAGAATGCAGCAGACCACGATGATTCTGGAGACCCATTGAGGAGAGCACTGCAAGGTGCCGCCAGAGCGGTCCAGACACCTCTGTTTAAGGATGTCTATGCACTGCTCGATGATACACTTGGTGGCACAATGAGCGTCATTGTCTGCATGCTCTGGCGCTGACTTGGCATTCCGCAGTGGAGTGAGCAGCCAAGTGGACATGGAATATCCCTTGTCCCCAAGCAACCAACCGCAATCCTGATTCGGGCCGGTGAAGACAGCGGGCACACTGGTCTGGCGCAGAATCATCGAATCATGGCTGCTGCCTCCCTTGCCCGCTGCTTGTCTGCACGGCGCTGATGGTGGCGCCTTCTGCGTGCCACCCTGCTTCTGACCAGGTGTACCAGGTGTTGCCCTCCCATCACTCCTCCCATCCTCAGGGTGAACCCTGCCAAGCAGGTCTCTGCAGCCCACAATGAGGCCTACAGGCCTCCACTAAAGAGTTAGACCAGAAAGTTGTACAAAAGTACAGGGGTGTGTGCAAACCTCTGAGCAGCACTCAGCAGGTTTTAATGGAACCAAAACAATTAATAAAATGATATGAAAAGATAAATACTGCACATGCTGGAAAATGAAAATAATAAGTAATGAAACTTTTTACCTACCAAAGGGTGGCGTTCGAGCACCGCATCGAAAACCTCGCGGGCACAGCCGGGGAAAGTCCTACCTTTTCCTCGGTGAATTTCGCTGTCATAGTGCCTTTCCATCGGCCCGCGCACTGCAGAGCTCACCGCTGGAAATCTTCCTTTACCCAGCGGCTTCACCGCGCCGTTTACGGCGGAAGTGAACACCGCTCAAATCCTCCCCGAGCTGAATACGGCTCGGAGAGGGGAAAGTACCTGACCGCGGCGGCCCATCGATTTTTTTTCGATCGACCGCCCAAACTCCGCGTTAGCGGTCCCTTTGGGGACGGTGAAGTTCAGGCCCTGTGTTTCACCGTTACAGCACATGAGCTGAACAACTCACAAAAACAGTCGGGCCAGTGAGACAGGCATGTGTGTGGACCCGCCAGAACCTAACGGTTCCAGCAAGGCTCATCCTGTCCAGATTCCGATTTCATAACATTTCTGAGAGGTATGTGGTTAAAAATAGAAAATGCTGGCAATGGGCAGCAGCCTCTTCAACATCTGAAGGGAGAAATTTCAAAGTTAATGTTTCAGGCTGGGGCCTATCACCAGAAGTCAGGAGCACCTATTTAAGATTTCAGCTTCAGCGAAGACACTCCAAGACCACTGTGCCCTCACTCATCAGGTAGACTTTTGCTGAACTGGATATAAGAACATAACATAAGAAATAGGAACAGGAGTAGGCCATACGGCCCCTCGAACCTGCTCTGCCATTCAATAAGATCATGACTGATCCGATCATGGACTCAGCTCCACTTCCCTGCCCGCTTCCCATAACCTCTTATCATTTAAGAAACTGTCTATTTCTGTCTTAAATTTATTCAATTTCCCTGCTTCCACAGATTTACAACACTCTGAAAAAAGAAATTTCTCCTCATCTCTGTTTTAAATGTGCGGCCCCTTATTCTAAGATCATGCCCTCTAGTTCTAGTCTCCCCCATCAGTGGAAACATCCTCTCTGCATCCACCTTGTCAAGCCCCCTCATAACCTTATACATTTCGATAAGATCACCTCTCATTCTTCTGAATTCCAATGAGTAGAAGCCCAACCTAATCAACCTTTCCTCAAAAGCTTCTATAGATATGTGAAGAGAAAAAGATTAGTGAAGACAAATATAGGTCTCTTGCAGTCAGAATCAGGTGAATTTATAATGGGGAACAATGAAATGGCAGACCTATTGAATAAATACTTCGGTTCTGTCTTCACGAAGGAAGACACAAATAACCTTCAGGAAATACTAGGGGACCGAGGGTCTAGCGAGAAGGAGGATCTGAAGGAAATCCTTATTAGTCAGGAAATTGTGTTTGGGAAATTGATGGGATTGAAGGCCAATAAATATCCAGGGCCTGATAGCCTACATCCCACAGTACTTAAGGAAGTGACCCTAGAAATAGTGGATGCATTGATGGTCATTTTCCAACATTCTATAGACTCTGGATCAGTTCCTATGGATTGGAGGGTAGCTAATGTAACTTTTTAAGAAAGGAGGGAGAGAGAAAACAGGGAATTATTGACCGGCTAGCCTGACATCGTTAGTGGAAAAAATGTTGTAATCACTTATTAAAGATGTAATAACAGCGTATTTGGAAAGCAGTAACAGGTCGGTCCAAGTCAACATGGATTTATGAAAGGGAAATCATGCTTGACAAATCTTCTAGAATTTTTTGAGGATGTAACTAGCAGAGTGGACAAGGGAGAACCAATGGATGTGGTGTATTTGGACTTTTAAAAGGCTTTTGACAAGGTCCCACACAAGAGATTAGTGTGCAAAATCAAAGCATATGGTATTGGGGGTAATGTACTGACGTGGATAGAGAACTGGTTGGCAGACAGGAAGCAAAGAGTAGGAATAAACGGGTCCTTTTCAGAATGGCAGGCAGTGACTAGTAGGGTACCGCAAGGTTCAGTGCTGGGACCCCAGCTATTTACAATATACATTAATGATTTAGACAAAGGAATTGAATGTAATATCTCCAAGTTTGCAGATGACACTAAGCTGGATAGCAGTGTGAGCTGTGAGGTGGATGCTAAGAGGCTGCAGGGTGACTTGGACAGGTTAGGTGAGTGGGCCAATGCATGGCAGATGCAGTATAATGTGAATAAATGTGAGGTTATCCACTTTGGGGGCAAAAACAGGAAGGCAGAATATTATCTGAATGGTGACAGATTAGGAAAAGGGGAGGTGCAACGAGACCTGGGTGTCATGGTACATCAGTCATTGAAAGTTGCCATGCAGGTACAGCAGGCAGTGAAGAAGGCAAATGGCATGTTGGCCTACATAGCGAGAGGATTTGAGTATAGGAGCAGGGAGTTCTTACTTCAGTTGTACAGGGCCTTGGTGAGGCCACATCTTGAATATTGTGTACAGTTTTGGCCTCCTAATCTGAGGAAGGACATTCTTGCTGTTGAGTGCAGCGAAGGTTCACCAGACTGATTCCCGGGATGGCAGGACTGACATATGAAGAAAGACTGGATAGACTAGGCTTATATTCACTGGAATTTAGAAGAATGAGAGGGGATCTCATTGAAACATATAAAATTCTGACGGGATTGGACAGGTTAGATGCAGGAAGAATGTTACCAATGTTGGGGAAGTCCAGAACTAGGGGTCACAGTCTAAGGATAAGGGGTAAGCCATTTAGGACCGAGATGAAGAGAAACTGCTTCACTCAGAGAATTGTGAACCTGTGGAATTCTCTACCACAGAAAATTGTTGAGGCCAGTTCGTTAGATATATACAAAAGGGAAGGGAGTTAGATGTGGCCCTTATGGCTAAAGGGATCAAAGGGTATGGAGAGAAAGCAGGAATGGGGTACTGAAGTTGCATGATCAGCCATGATCATATTGAATAGTGGTGCAGGCTCAAAGGGCCGAATGGCCTACTCCTGCATCTATTTTCTATGTTTCTATAAGTCAACCCCCTCATCCCCGGAATCAACCAAGTGAACTTTCTCTGAACTGCCTCCAAAGCAAGTATATCCTTTCGTAAATATGGAAACCAAAACTGCACGCAGTTTCCAGGTGTGGCCTCCTGTATAGCTGTAGCAAGACTTCCCTGCTTTTATACTCCATCCCCTTTGCAATAAAGGCCAAGATACCATTGGTCTTCCTGATCACTTGCTGTACTTGCATACTATCCTTTTGAATTTCATGCACAAGTACCCCCAGGTCCCGCTGTACTGCGGCACTTTGCAATCTTTCTCCATTTAAATAATAACTTGCTCTTTGATTTTTTTCTGCCAAAGTTCGTGACCTCACACTTTCTGACATTATGCATTTAGGGGAAAGCCAGATAAACACATGAGGAAGAAAGGAATAGAAGGATATGCAGGTAAGGTTAGATGAAGAGGGCTGGGAGGAGGCTTGTGTGGAGCAACACTGGCACGGATCTGTGGGCCAAATGGCCTGTTTCTGTGCTGTAAATACTTTTGTCAAAGTTCTTAAAGATTTCACTTCCACATTGAGCCCTGGAGCCATACCTGAATTTTTCGGCTGCTTGTTCCTGTTTGTGCCACTGGCATTGCTGAAGATGTGCGACATTTTTAATAACATCCTCTTCAGTCTGCCTGCAAATAAATGTAAGAGAAAGGAATATGAGGGGTTTGAAGAGAAGATAATTATTGATTTCTTTAAAATGCAGTGAGATACACAATGGTGTAAGATGTAAGCAGGCCATTTGATTTAGGCTGCCAGCACCAAACTAGAGACAAGGAGGTTTTCGGCTTAGCTCATTTCGGGGCGGTAATGGTAGCGGGCGGTAAAGTTTGGTGCCCGGGAATAGTTTACGCCTCATCCAGCAAAATGGCCAGCTGGGTCCTAAGTGTGGGGCGGAGGGCTAAGGGAGGCTTTGCACAACTCTTAGGACGCTAGGCCAGCTGAGTGTGTGAAAATCCCGAGCTAAAGAGCCGGACTGGGAGCGCTCTGAGAGAGGTCTGGGGAGAAAACCTGAAAAAAAAACATCAAAAACATTCCCAATACATAGCCCACGCCACCACAACATAAATTGCAAAAAAAAGAAAAACCAATCACACTTACCTGAGGTCGGCATTACTTCCCTCACTGCAGCCGCTGCAGCTTGAATTGCCCGCTTTCGCTAGTGGGCCCACCAGGGGGCGCTGCGGGGCGTACAGGTCGGACGGGACTCAAAAATCGAGCCAGTGTCGCAACCAGGGGCGTTGCACACTGGCTCGCTTCTTCCGGGCGGTACTGCTCCGTGCCCCGCCGAAACCGGCCCCGAAAACCCTAGCGGGGCGCTGGAAGCTGCCCGCCCGCCCTGAAGAGCTCACTGTCGCCATTGCTGTCCCTTCGGGGAGAAAACAGAGGCGGACAGCAGCGGAAAATCCAGCCCAATGAACAAGCCTCCCGTGACACTAGCTTAGAAGAAACTTTGTGTTTCCCTCTACTTTTATTTTCCTTTTGTAGATGTGGACCCGACTCCCAGCAAAAGCAGATGAGTCAGTGTTGTTTATTTCAAAAGCAAAGCTCTTTGGATAAGTATCTAGCTGGGAATGGGATTGCAGGTTATAGGGATAATTATAGGCTAAGAAAGCAGATTTAAGATCATTTGGCAAAAATGCCAGGGGAGAGATGAGGAGACAATTTTTTTAATTACACAGCGAGTTGTTATGATCTGGAACGCACCGCCTGAAAGGGTGATGGAAGCAAATTCAATAGTAACCATTCAAACGTGAATTGGATAAATACTTTTAAAGTAAAAATGTGCAGGGCTATGTGAACGAGCAGGGGCGGGGGTGGGACTAATTTGGGCAGGTCCTTCAGAGAGCTGGCACAGGCGCGATGGGCTGAATGGCCTCCTTCTGTACTGTATGTTTCTATTCTAAGGTTACCGCGGATTCTGTGCGGCTGGACTGGCGTTGCTGTTTAATTACAGAGGCCGGGTGAATAGTGGAGATACAAGCATGGATTAATTTTCAGGAATTTTCCTCAATTCCCTTTGGAGATAAGCGAGTATTAAACCCAGGTTTCCCTGAGGTGATTATTAAGTTGGGGAGAGTCAATGATAGGGTCAATGGTATCTGGCCTGTGGGCCAAAGTTAGTGCCTGTTCTTCTTAAAGAATGCAAAAAGGAATAAGTAGGATCAAGCACTCACCCCAGTGTAAAGTTGCTGTGTAAAACCGGTGTAAGAGTCTCTTCCTTTTATCTTTTACTGATGTTTTTCCACCTAATAACTTTGAAGATTTCATAATCATTCCCAATCAACTTTTGTGGACATTCTCCCCAGATTCCCAGTGTCGTGCCCAGGTATCCGGCCCTCCTTACAACATTGCAACAGTGACTACACTGCAAAGGTACTTCATTGGCTGTAAAGTGCATTGAGACTTCCAGTGGTCGTGAAAGGCGCGATATAAATGCAAGTCTTTCTTTTCCTGTCCTCCATCAATCTGACCCTCCATACGAACTCCTCCACCTGCATCTTTAACCATCCCTTTGATCTTGTCTTCTCCAAGGGCCTCTCCGCATCCAAGGGCTCAATCAACAACAAGGTCATCTTTGGCCACTTCCTCATCTCCCTTACTATTCACATCCCCTCATCCTCCATGAATCGTGCTACGTTCACTGTTCACCCATGGAAAAGCTCTCCACAGTTCCCTCACAAATTCCCAGCTCCATCACCTTCCGCTTTCTTCTAATCTGCCGCTGTGGCCTTGCTGAACTGTTTCCTCGCTTCTGTCTTCAATGTATTTATCTCCAGAAAATCAACCACTATTTCCCCTCTGCCCCACCATCCCCGTTGCTCACTCTGGTACAGCCCCCTCCTTCACTCTCTCAAGTCAGGGGTTGCCAACTCAAACACACCATGCACAAGGAGCCCATCAATTGTGCCAGACCTGGATTGACCATGTCACTTTTCTCAGCACATATCATCTTTTATTATTCCAGGATCATCCTGAAGGGCAAAGACAATCCCAGGCTCCTTTTGTCCATAACCAACCATCTCCTCGAACCCGACCCCACCTCTCTACCCTCACTTCAACACCAAATATAAGGAACTCATGGACTTAATCATCTCCACCATTGAAACCATCTGTACAGTGGCCTCCACTGGTTCATCCCCTCCCTCCGGCCCAATGACCCTTATTTTACTCCCGTTCTGCCACCCATCCATGAAACCCACTTCCTGCTTCCTTGATCCATTCCCCAATCAAATCCTAACCACTCAACTCCCTTTGCTACCTCTATATTAGCTGAACCATCAATGGTTCAGTCCTTAGGCATATTCCTCTCCCCTTCGTAATCGTTGTCATCAACCGCCCAATCAAAACAAACTACCAATGACTATCTGTCCTCTCTAACTAACACATCTCCAATCTTCCTTTGCTCTCCAAGGTCCTTGAATGTGATATCACCTCCCAGTTCCATGCCCATCTCTCTTGAAATCCAACTCTTCAAATCCCTTGTCCAGCTTCTGTCCCTCTCTTAGCACTGAAATGGTCCTAGCCAAAGCCACCAGTAGCATCCCTTATGACAGTGACTACGGTGCTTAACCTTATCCTCCTCGACCTCTCTGCAGCAATCGATATAGACAATTATCCAGCTTTCTCCGACAGCTCTCCTCCATCATCCAGCAACATGGGGCTATGCTTGCATTGATAATTTCCTACCTATCTGAACAGGACCAGGGCATCTCCAGTGAAGGCTTCACTTCCATCCCTGACACCATGGCTAAAGATCTAACCTCAGTCTCTTCCTTAGCTACATCATCTTTAGGCATGGGGTGAGCTTCTGCATGTATGCTGATGGTTTCCAGTTCCATTTTTTTCAGTGCCTTGACTGCCTTGGTGCTGTCTGCCCAACATCCAAGTCAGTTCCTTCAGCTTAGCTTCAAGAAGACCAAAGCCACAAACTTCACTCCTTTGGCTCCTGATGGCTCCATCCCCCACCGCAGACACTGTCTCAGGTTGAACTGGACCATCTGGTGTTCTGTTCAACTCTGAGCTGAGCTTGAAACCCCTCTTTCCATCGCCAAAATCACTTCCATTGTCACATTTCCCACTTCCATACCCACCTCAGCTTTTCCATTTAGCCATACCTTTCCCACCTCCGGACTTAACTAATGCTCTTCTTGCTGGCCTCCTATCTTCCACCCTCCACAAACTCCAAATTGTGCAAAACTCTGCCACACATATTCTGTCGCCTACTAAGTCCCACTCACCTGTCCTCACTGACTTATTCTAGCTCTTACTCTAGTGCCAGCTGTGGCTCAGTGGATAGCACACTCATCTCTGAGTTTAGAAGGTTAGGATTAGATTCAAGTCCCACTTCAGAGACCTAAGCACATAAATCTAGATTGACACTCTAGTGCAATACTGAGGGATTGCTGCTCTGTCGGAGGTGCTGTCTTTTGGATGAGACATTAAACCGAGGCCCCATTTGCTCTCTTAGGTGGACGTAAAAGATCCCATGGTGCTATTTCAAATAAGAACAGGGGAGTTATGCCCAGTGACCTGGCCAATATTTATCCCTCAATCAACAAAACAAAAACAGATTATCTGGTCATTATCCTATTGCTGTTTGTGGGAGCTTGCTGTGTGCAAATTGGCTGCCGCGTTTCCCACATTACAACAGTGACTACATTCCAAAAGTAATTCATTGGCTGTAAAGTGCTTTGAGACGTCCGGTGGTCATGAAAGGCACTGTATAAATACAAGTATTTCTCACAATCCTCCAACAGACAACATTTTTAAAATTCTTGGCCTGCAATCTCCTCGAGGGATGGCCTCTGATGATGATGATGATGATGATGATGATTACTGCTCTCTACAAGCCCTCCTAAATGCTCTGTTCCTCTGATTCTGACCTTATCTGCAATCCCACCACCTCCCTAGGCCCCAGTATTGGGGACAGAGCCTTCAGTCAGCTAGATTTTACTCTTTGGAATTCTCTCCATAAATCCTTCCACTTCCCCGCCTCTGTCTCCACTTTTAAAAAGCTCAAGATTTATTTCTTTGACCAATCTTTCAATTCCTGAACACAGCCTTATAAATAGTCATTATTACTTGCTCTTGTAGAATACTTCATCACATCAAATGACCCACAAGACAACAGTCAATATGAAATGAATTACTAAGCACATGACTGTTTTACGTATTCAAATACAGCAGCAGCCAGAAGATAAATGAACAATTTGGATTATTATGGTGTTGATTGAGAGATTAATGTTGGTCAAGGCACCGCGAGCACTCCATCTCTGTCCTTTTTCAAATAGTGTCAGTGGCTTTTCACTCCCTCACACCGTCAGCCCCTGGCTCCCTGAGCATCTAACCTCAACCCCTACCTCTTCCTGACAGACATGCTGTGCCCATCATCCTCAGGCACAGATCTTTAACGTCCGCTTGAGCCTCAGTTTATTCCGAGGACATCGGGAACAATGCCTCACTTCACTGTTCTGGAGTATCAGCCTCAATTCTGTACTCAAGTCCCTGGTGTATGGCTCAAAGTTACATCTCTTGTCCAGAGTGCTGTCAACCAAGCCAAGACTACACCACAAAAGCTTGACTTACTTTCAACTAAAGTTCTGTTGTTACCAAATTACATTTAGAAACATAGAAACATAGAAAATAGGTGCAGGAGCAGGCCATTCAGCCCTTCTAGCCTGCACCGCCATTCAATGAGTTCATGGCTGAACATGAAACTTCAGTACCCCCTTCCTGCTTTCTCGCCATAACCCTTGATCCCCCGAGTAGTAAGGACTTCATCTAACTCCCTTTTGAATATATTTAGTGAATTGGCCTCAACTACTTTCTGTGGTAGAGAATTCCACAGGTTCACCACTCTCTGGGTGAAGAAGTTTCTCCTCATCTCGGTCCTAAATGGCTTACCCCTTATCCTCAGACTGTGACCCCTGGTTCTGGACTTCCCCAACATTGGGAACATTCTTTCTGCATCTAACCTGTCTAAACCCGTCAGAATTTTAAACGTTTCTATGAGGTCCCCTCTCATTCTTCTGAACTCCAGTGAATACAAGCCCAGTTGATCCAATCTTTCTTGATAGGTCAGTCCCGCCATCCCGGGAATCAGTCTGGTGAACCTTCGCTGCACTCCCTCAATAGCAAGAATGTCCTTCCTCAAGTTAGGAGACCAAAACTGTACACAATACTCCAGGTGTGGCCTCACCAAGGCCCTGTACAACTGTAGCAACACCTCCCTGCCCCTGTATTCAAATCCCCTCGCTATGAAGGCCAACATGCCATTTGCTTTCTTAACCGCCTGCTGTACCTGCATGCTAACCTTCAATGACTGATGTACCATGACACCCAGGTCTCGTTGCACCTTCCCTTTTCCTAATCTGTCACCATTCAGATAATAGTCTGTCTCTCTGTTTTTACCACCAAAGTGGATAACCTCACATTTATCCACATTATACTTCATCTGCCATGCATTTGCCCACTCACCTAACCTATCCAAGTCACTCTGCAGCCTAATAGCATCCTCCTCGCAGCTCACACTGCCACCCAACTTAGTATCATCCGCAAATTTGGAGATACTGCATTTAATCCCCTCGTCTAAATCATTAATGTACAATGTAAACAGCTGGGGCCCCAGCACAGAACCTTGCGGCACTCCACTAGTCACTGCCTGCCATTCTGAAAAGTACCCGTTTACTCCTACTCTTTGCTTCCTGTCTGACAACCAGTTCTCAATCCACGTCAGCACACTACCCCCAATCCCATGTGCTTTAACTTTGCACATTAATCTCTTGTGTGGGACCTTGTCGAAAGCCTTCTGAAAGTCCAAATATACCACATCAACTGGTTCTCCTTTGTCCACTTTACTGGAAACATCCTCAAAAAATTCCAGAAGATTTGTCAAGCATGATTTCCCTTTCACAAATCCATGCTGACTTGGACCTATCATGTCATCATTTTCCAGATGCACTGCTATGACATCCTTAATAATTGATTCCATCATTTTACCCACTACTGAGGTCAGGCTGACCGGTCTATAATTCCCTGTTTTCTCTCTCCCTCCTTTTTTAAAAAGTGGGGTTACATTGGCTACCCTCCACTCCATAGGAACTGATCCAGAGTCAATGGAATGTTGGAAAATGACTGTCAATGCATCCGCTATTTCCAAGGCCACCTCCTTAAGTACTCTAGGATGCAGTCCATCAGGCCCTGTTTAATTCATTCTCAGGATGTGGACATTGATGGCAAGGCCCATTCCTGTTTGCCATGAGAAGCTGCTGAAGGTTATCTTGCACCACTGATAGAAGATTGAGATGACCGAGTGGGTTGCTAGGCTACTTCAACCAGTAAAAAACAGCAAAAATGTATCTCTCACATTAACGCGTGGTACCCACCAACTGTGGATCTGGTATTACAGAGGGCAATTAAAGGTTAACCACATTGCTGTGGGACTGGAATCACATCTCGGCCAAACCGGGTAAGGACCTCGGCAGATTTTTATTCCTAAAGGACATCAGTGAACCAGTTTTTTATGACACTCAGACAGCTTCATGGTCATTTTTATACACTAGCTTTTTATTTCTGTATTTTGTAAACTGAATTCCCATTTTCAAACTACCATGGTGGGATTTGAACTCAAGTTCTTAAGCCCAGGCCTCTGGATTACTAGTCCAGTAACATAATCACTATACTACTGTTACCCATATTTCTTCATGCAAGGAGTGCCCTTTAAAGTATTTAGCAGAGAGAAGAAAATTATGGAGAATATTCTTCTCTCTGCTCAACACTTTAAAGAGTAGGCTGTCTGCATTGAAAAAGATTTTCCCTTTAATTTAGTATTTTTCTGGGAATTGGAACTCTATTCTATTTTGATCAAGCACTGCCGGGTCAGGTATAAGACATCCAGCTGCAGACTAAAACCCTTCCACTCTGTGCTTGATGTTTTCTTTATTGCAAACTCAGAAAATAATTCCCGAAACCAGTGTGAATTTTTCATCTTTGCTTCCCTATCAATTACCCTTAGGTTACCACATGTGCCATCCATTACTCAGTGGGTAGCACTCTCACCTTAGAGTTGGAAGGTTGTGGGTTCAAGTCCCACTTCAGAGACTAGAGCACAAAAATCTAAGCTGACACTCCAGTGTAGTGCTGAGGGAGAGCTGGACTGTCAGAGGTACCATCTTTCGGATGAAACGTTAAACTGAGGTGGATATAAAAGATCCCATAGCACTATTTCAAAGAAGAGCAGGGAAGTTATCCCTAGTGTCCTGGCCAATTTTTATCGCTCAATCAACATCACTAAAACAGACTATCTGGTCATTGTCACATTCCTGTTTGTAGGAGCACAAATTGGCCACCATGTTTCCAATATTGCAGCGTTTATTTGCAACACCAGTGGGTTGGACCAGATTTCTGATTGGTCCTCTTGGAGGACAAGACACAACCAACAATTTGTCTGAAATGTGTAATTTGATCCAGTCTTATCAGAAAGTGGAAGTGTAGTTAGCTATGTGAGGATCCTAATGTTCTGCAATTGTAATTATAGCTGTCCTTGGCTGGTAACACAAACAACAACACCTTGTATTTATATAGCGCCTTTAACGTAGTGAAACGTCCCAAGGCACTTTACAGGAGTATAATGAGACAAAGAATTTGACACCGAGCAACATAAGGAGAAATTAAGATAGGTGACAAAAAGCCTGGTCAAAGAGGTAGGTTTTAAAGAACATTTTAAAAAAGGAAAAGAGGTAGAGAGACGGAGAGGCTTAGGCAGGGAGTTCCGGAGCTTAAGGCTTAGGCAACAGAAGGCATGGCGCTGCCAATGGTTGAGTGATTATAATCAGGGATGTGCAAGAGGACAGAATTAGAGGAGCGCAGACATCTCAGGGGTTATAGGGCTGGAGGAGATTACAGAGATCGGGAGGGGCGAGGACATGGAGCGATTTGAAAACAAGGATGTGAATTTTAAAATCGAGGCGTTGGTTAACCGGGAGCCAATGTAGGTCAACGAGCACAGGGGTGATGGGTGAGCGGGACTTGGTGCGAGTTAAGACACAGGCAGCCGAGTTTTGGACCATCTCTCGTTTACGTATGGTAAAATGTGGGAGGCCAGCCAGGAGTGTGTTGGAATAGTCAAGTCAAGAGGTAACAAAGGCATGGATGAGGGCTTCAGCACTGGATGAGCTCAGGTAAGGGCGGAGATGGACGATATTACGGAAGTCGAAATAGGCGGTCTTAGTTATGCTGCGGATATGTGGTCAAAAGCTCAGTTCAGGGTCAAATATGACACCAACATTGCAAACAGTCTGGTTCAGCCTCAGACAGGAGATGGGGAGAGGGATGGAGTCAGTGGCTAGGGAACAGAGATTGTGGCAGGGACCAAAAACAATGACTTCGGTCTTCCCAATATTCAGGGCATAAAGAGTAGCGTGTTAGTTACTTTTTTTTGAGTTTTTTGTTTTTTTCCTTCTGGAAGTGACGAAAATTATTTAATTCAGAATGAAGGGACTGAGTGTGGGGGGTGCGTTAGTGTGGGGGGTGTGTTAGTGCGTGGGGTGTGTTAGTGCGTGGGGGGCATGTTAGTGTGCGGAGGGGGGATGTTACTGTGGGGGGTGTTAATGTGTGGGGGGTGTGTTGTGTGGGGATGTGTTAGTGTGGGTAGGGGTTGTTAGTATGTGGGGGGGTTGTTAGTGTGGGGGGGGTTGTTAGTGTGGGAGGGGTGTTAGTGTGGGGGGTTGTTAGTGTGTGGGGGGTGTTAGTGTGGGGGGGTGTGTTAGTGTGGGGGGGTGTGTTAGTGGGGGGGTATTAGTGTGTGGGGATGTGTTAGTGTGGGGGATGTGTTAGTGGGGGGTGTGTTAGTGTGTGGGGGGAATGTTAGTGTGTGGGGGGAATGTTAGTGTGTGGGGGGAATGTTAGTGTGTGGGGGGAATGTTAGTGTGTGGGGGGGTATGTTAGTGTGTGGGGGGCATGTTAGTGTGGGGTGTGTTAGTGTGTGGGGGGGTGTTAGTGTGTGGGGGGGTGTGTTAGTGTGTGGGGGGCATGTTAGTGTGGTGGTGTGTTAGTGTGTGGGGGGGTGTTAGTGTGTGGGGGGGTGTGTTAGTGTGTGGGGGGCATGTTAGTGTGGTGGTGTGTTAGTGTGTGGGGGGGTGTTAGTGTGTGGTGGGGGTGGTTAGTGTGTGGGGGGGGTGGTTAGTGTGTGGGGGGGGTGGTTAGTGTGTGGGGGGGGTGGTTAGTGTGTGTGGGGGGTGTGTTAGTGTGTGGGGGGGGGTGTTAGTGTGGGGGGGGGTGTTAGTGTGTGGGGGGGGGTGTTAGTGTGTGGGGGGCGTGTTAGTGTGTGGGGGGCATGTTAGTGTGGGGGGGGTGTTAGTGTGGGGGGGTGTTAGTGTGTGGGGGGGGGTGTTAGTGTGGGGGTGTGTTAGTGTGTGGGGGGTGTTAGTGTGGGGGGGTGTGTTAGTGTGTGGGGGACATGTTAGTGTGGGGGGGTGTTAGTGTGTGGGGGGGTGTTAGTGTGTGGGGGGGTGTGTTAGTGTGTGGGGGGCATGTTAGTGTGGGGGTGTGTTAGTGTGTGGGGGGGTGTTAGTGTGTGGGGGGGGTGTTAGTGTGTGGGGGGGGGTGTTAGTGTGTGGGGGGCTATGTTAGTTTGGGGGGGTGTTAGTGTGTGGGGGGGTGTTAGTGTGTGGGGGAGGTGTTAGTGTGTGGGGGGTGTTAGTGTGTGGGGGGTGTGTTAGTTTGGGGGGGTGTTAGTGTGTGGGGGGTGTGTTAGTGCGTGGGGTGTGTTAGTGTGTGGGGGGGCGTGTTAGTGTGCGGAGGGGGGATGTTACTGTGGGGGGTGTTAATGTGTGGGGGGTGTTTTGTGTGGGGATGTGTTAGTGTGGGTGGGGGGTGTTAGTATGTGGCGAGCTTGTTAGTGTGGGGGGGGCTTGTTAGTTTGGGAGGGGTGTTAGTGTGGGGGGTTGTTAGTGTGTGGGGGGTGTTAGTGTGGGGGGGTGTGTTAGTGGGGGGGGGTATTAGTGTGTGGGGATGTGTTAGTGTGGGGGGTGTGTGTTAGTGTGTGGGGGGGTGTTAGTGTGTGGGGGGGGTGTTACTGTGGGGGGTGTGTTAGTGTGTGGGGGGCATGTTAGTGTGGGGGTGTGTTAGTGTGTGTGTTAGTGTTAGTGTGTGGGGGGGTGGTTAGTGTGTGGGGGGCGTGTTAGTATGTGGGGGGCGTGTTTGGTGTGGGAGGGTGTTAGTGTGTGGGGGAGGTGTTAGTGTGTGGGGGGAATGTTAGTGTGGGGGGTGTGTTAGTGTGTGGGGGGGTGTTAGTGTGTGGGGGGGTGTTAGTGTGGGGGGGGGGGTGTTAGTGTGTGGGGGGCATGTTAGTGTGGGGGTGTGTTAGTGTGTGGGGTGTTAGTGTGTGGAGTGTTAGTGTGTGGGGGGGTGTGTTAGTGTGTGGGGGGCATGTTAGTGAGGGGATGTGTTAGTGTGTGGGGGGTTGTTAGTGTGTGGGGAGGTGTTAGTGTGTGGGGGGTGTGTTAGTGCGTGGGGTGTGTTAGTGCGTGGGGGGCGTGTTAGTGTGCGGAGGGGGGATGTTAGTGTGGGGGGTGTTAATGTGTGAGGTGTGTGTGTTATGTGGGGATGTGTTAGTGTGGGGGGGTTGTTAATGTGGGGGGTGGTTGTTAGTGTGGGAGGGGTGTTAGTGTGGGGGATTGTTAGTGTGGGGGGTTGTTAGTGTGTGGGGGGTGTTAGTGTGGGGGGGGGGTATTAGTGTGTGGGGATGTGTTAGTGTGGGGGGTGTGTTAGTGTGTGGGGGGGTGTTAGTGTATGGGGTGTGTTAGTGTGTGGGGGGGTATTAGTGTGGGGGAGGTGTTAGTGTGTGGGGGGTGTGTTAGTGTGTGGGGGGTGTTAGTGTGTGGGGGGAATGTTAGTGTGGGGGGGTATGTTAGTGTGTGGGGGGCATGTTAGTGTGGAGGGGGTGTTAGTGTGTGGGGGTGTGTTAGTGTGGAGGTTGGTTGTTAGTGTGGGGGGGGTGTTAGTGTGTGGGGGGCATGTTAGTGTGGGGGTGTGTTAGTGTGTGGGGGGTGTTAGTGTGTGGGGGGGTGTTAGTGTGTGGGGGTGTGTTAGTGTGGGGGGGGGTGTTAGTGTGTGGGGGTGTGTTAGTGTGGGGGGGGTGTTAGTGTGTGGGGGGGGTGCTGGTGTGTGGGGGAATGTTAGTGTGTGTGGGGGCGTGTTAGTGTGTGGGGGTGGATGTTAGTGTGTGGGGGTGGATGTTAGTGTGTGGGGGGGATGTTAGTGTGTGGGGGGGGGGTGTTAGTGTGTGGGGGGGATGTTAGTGTGGGGGGGTGTGTTAGTGTGGGGAGGTGTTAGTGTGTGGTGGGTGTTAGTGTGGGGGGGGGAATGTTAGTGTGGGGGGGTTGTTAGTGTGGAGGGTGGTTGTTAGTGTGGAGGGTGGTTGTTAGTGTGGGGGGGTTGTTAGTGTGGGGGGGTTGTTAGTGTGGGGGGGGGTGTTAGTGTGGGAGGGAAGTTAGTGTGGGAGGGATGTTAGTGTGTGGGGGTTGTTAGTGTGGAGGGGGGGATGTTAGTGTGGGGGGGATGTTAGTGTGGGGGGGGGGTGTTAGTATGGGGTGGTGTTCGTGTGGGGGGGTGTTAGTGTGTGGGGGTGTGTTAGTGTGGGGGATGTGTTAGTGTGTGGGGGGGGTTAGTGTGGGGGGAGGGGTGTTAGTGTGTGGGGGGATGTTAGTGTGGGGGTGTGTTAGTGTGTGTGGGGGGGTGTTAGTGTGGGGGGGTTTGTTAGTGTGTGGGGGGTGTTAGTGGGTGGGGGGTGTTAGTGTGGGGGGGGTGTAAGTGTGTGGGAGATGTGTTCGTGTGGGAGGGTGTTAGTGTGTGGGGGTGTGTTAGTGTGGGGGCGTTGTGTTAGTGGGGGGGTGTTTTTGGGGGGGTGTTAGTGTGGGGAGGGGATGTTAGTGTGGGGAGGGGATGTTAGTGTGGGGAGGGGGTGTTAGTGTGGGGGGCTGGGTGTTAATGTGTGGGAGTGCGTTAGTGTTTGGGGGTTGTTAGTGTGTGGTGGGGTGTGTTAGTGTGTGGGGGGTGTTAGTGTGTGGGGGGTGTTAGTGTGTGGGGGGTGTTAGTGTGTGGGAGGGTGTTAGTATGGGGGGGTGTGTTAGTGTGTGGGTGTCATGTTAGTGTGGGGTGTGTTAGTGTGGGGTGTGTTAGTGTAGGGGGGGGTGTTAGTGTGTGGGGCGCGTGTTAGTGTGGGGGGGTGTGTTAGTATGTGGGGGGTGTTAGTGTGGGGGGGGTGTTAGTTTGGGGGGGCGGTGTTAGTGTGTGGGGGGTGTGTTAGTTTGTGGGTGTTTGTGTTAGTGTTGGGAGTGGGTGTGTTAGTGTGGGGTTGGGTTAGTGTGTGGGGGGTGTGTTAGTGTAGGGGGATGTGTTAGTGTTGGGTGGGGTTAGTGTGTGGGGGGTGGGGTTAGTGTGTGGGGGGTGGGGTTAGTGTAGGGGGGGGTGTGTTAGTGTAGGGGGGATGTTAGTGTGTGGGGGGCGTGTTAGTGTGGGGGGGGGTGTTAGTGTGTGGGGGGTGTTCGTGTAGGGAAGGCATGTTAGTGTGGGGGTGTATTAGTGTGTGGGGTGGTGTTAGTGTGGGGGATGTGTTAGTGTGTGGGGTTGTTAGTGTAGGGAAGGCATGTTAGTGTGGGGGGGGGTGTTCGTGTGGGGGGGGGTGTTAGTGTGTGGGGTGGTGTTAGTGTGGGGGGGGTGTGTTAGTGTGTGGGGGGGTGTTAGTGTAGGGAAGGCATGTTAGTGTGTGGAGGGTGTTAATGTAGGGAAGGCGTGTTAGTGTGTGGGGGGTGTTAGTGTGGGGGGGGGGTGTTAGTGTGTGGGGTGGTGTTAGTGTGGGGGGGTGTTAGTGTGCGGGGGCGGGTGTTAGTGTGTGGGGGATGTGTTAGTGTGTGGGGATGGGTTTTGGTGTAGGGGGGGGTAATAGTGTAGGGGGGGTGTTAGTGTGTGTTAGTGTAGGGGGGGTGTTAGTGTGTGTGGGGGTGGTGTTAGTGTGGGGGGGTGTTAGTGGGGGGGTGTTAGTGTGGGGAGGGGCGTTAGTGTGGGGGGGGTGGGTGTTAGTGTGTGGGAGTGTGTTAGTGTTTGGGGATTGTTAGTGTGTGGGGGGGTGTGTTAGTGTGTGGGGGGTGTTAGTGTGTGGGGGGTGTTAGTGTGTGGGAGGGTGTTAGTATGGGGGGGTGTGTTAGTGTGTGGGGGTCATGTTAGTGTGGGGTGTGTTAGTGTAGGGGGGGGTGTTAGTGTGTGGGGCGCGTGTTAGTGTGGGGGGGTGTATTAGTATGTGGGGGGTGTTAGTATGTGGGGGGTGTTAGTGTGGGGGGGTGTTAGTGTATGGGGGGTGTGTTAATTTGTGGGTGTGTGTTAGTGTTGGGGGTGGGGGTGTTAGTGTGGGGTGGGGTTAATGTTGGGTGGGGTTAGTGTGTGGGGGATGTGTTAGTGTAGGGGGGGTGTTTGTGTGTGGGGGGCGTGTTAGTGTGGGTAAGGCATGTTAGTGTGGGGAAGGCATGTTAGTGTTTTGGGGGGGGTGTTAGTGTGTGGGGTGGTGTTAGTGTGGGGGGGTGTTAGTGTGTGGGGAGGTTGTTAGTGTGTGGGGAATGTGTTAGTGTGTGGGGGGTGTTAGTGTGGGGGGGTGTGTTAGTATGTGGGGGGTGTTAGTGTGGGGGGTGTGTTAGTTTGTGGGTGTGTGTGTTAGTGTTGGGGGTGGGTGTGTTAGTGTGGGGTGTGTTAGTGTGTGGGGGGTGTTAGTGTAGGGAAGGCATGTTAGTGTGGGGGATGTGTTAGTGTGTGGGGTTGTTAGTGTAGGGAAAGCATGTTAGTGTGGGGGGGTGTTAGTGTGTGGGGTGGTGTTAGTGTGGGGGGGGGGGTGTGTTAGTGTGTGGGAGGGTGTTAGTTTAGGGAAGGCATGTTAGTGTGTGGAGGGTGTTAATGTAGGGAAGGCATGTTATTGTGGGGGGGGTGTTAGTGTGTGGGGGGTGTTAGTGTGGGGGGGTGTGTTAGTGTGTGGGGGGTGTTAGTGTAGGGAAGGCATGTTAGTGTGTGGAGGGTGTAAATGTAGGGAAGGCATGTTAGTGTGGGGGGGTGTTAGTGTGGGGAAGGCATGTTAGTGTGGGGGTGTGTTAGGATGTGGGGGGGTGTTAGTGTGTGGGGGAGGTGTGTTAGTGTGTGGGGGGCATGTTAGTGTGGGGGGGTGTTAGGATGTGGGGGGGTGTTAGTGTGTGGGGGAGGTGTTACTGTGTGGGGGGTGTGTTAGTGCGTGGGGTGTGTTAGTGCGTGGGGGGCGTGTTAGTGTGCGGAGGGGGGATGTTACTGTGGGGGGTGTTAATGTGTGGGGGGTGTGTTAGGTGGGGGGTGTTAGTATGTCGGGGGTTGTTAGTGTGGGGGGGGGGTTGTTAGTGTGGGAGGGGTGTTAGTGTGGGGGGTTGTTAGTGTGTGGGGGGTGTTAGTGTGGGGGGGGTGTTAGTGGGGGGGGTATTAGTGTGTGGGGATGTGTTAGTGTGGGGGGTGTGTTAGTGTGTGGGGGGAATGTTAGTGTGGGGGGTATGTTAGTGTGTGGGGGGCATGTTAGCGTGGGGGTGTGTTAGTGTGTGGGGGGGTGTTAGTGTGTGGGGGGGTTTTAGTGTGTGGGGGGATGGTTAGTGTGTGGGGGGCTGTGTTAGTGTGTGGGGGGCATGTTAGTGTGGGAGGGTGTTAGTGTGTGGGGGGGTGTTAGTGTGTGGGTGAGGTGTTAGTGTGTGGGGGGTGTGTTAGTGTGTGGGGGGTGTGTTAGTATGTGGGGGGTGTGTTAATGTGTGGGGGGCATGTTAGTGTGGGGGTGTGTTAGAGTGTGGGGGTGTGTTAGTGTGTGGGGGGGTGTTAGTGTGTGGGGGGGGTGTTAGTGTGTGGGGGTGTGTTAGTGTGGGGGGGTGTTAGTGTGTGGGGGGGGTGCTGGTGTGTGGGGGAATGTTAGTGTGTGTGGGGGTGGATGTTAGTGTGTGGGGAGGTGTTAGTGTGTGGTGGGTGTTAGTGTGGGGGGGGGAATGTTAGTGTGGGGGGTGTTAGTGTGTGGGGGGGTGTTAGTGTGTGGGGGTGTGTTAGTGTGGGGGGGGGTGTTAGTGTGTGGGGGTGTGTTAGTGTGGGGGGGTGTTAGTGTGTGGGGGGGGTGCTGGTGTGTGGGGGAATGTTAGTGTGTGTGGGGGCATGTTAGTGTGTGGGGGTGGATGTTAGTGTGTGGGGGTGGATGTTAGTGTGTGGGGGGATGTTAGTGTGTGGGGGGGGGGTGTTAGTGTGTGGGGGGGATGTTAGTGTGGGGGGGTGTGTTAGTGTGGGGAGATGTTAGTGTGTGGTGGGTGTTAGTGTGGGGGGGAATGTTAGTGTGGGGGGGTTGTTAGTGTGGAGGGTGGTTGTTAGTGTGGGGGGGCTGTTAGTGTGGGGGGGGGTGTTAGTGTGGGGGGGGGATGTTAGTGTGGGAGGGAAGTTAGTGTGGGAGGGATGTTAGTGTGTGGGGGTTGTTAATGTGGAGGGGGGATGTTAGTGTGGGGGGGATGTTAGTGTGGGGGGGGGAATGTTAGTGTGGGGGGTGTTAGTGTGTGGGGGGGTGTTAGTGTGTGGGGGTGTGTTAGTGTGGGGGGGGGGTGTTAGTGTGTGGGGGTGTGTTAGTGTGGGGGGGGTGTTAGTGTGTGGGGGGGGTGCTGGTGTGTGGGGGAATGTTAGTGTGTGTGGGGGCATGTTAGTGTGTGGGGGTGGATGTTAGTGTGTGGGGGTGGATGTTAGTGTGTGGGGGGGATGTTAGTGTGTGGGGGGGGGGTGTTAGTGTGTGGGGGGGATGTTAGTGTGGGGGGGTGTGTTAGTGTGGGGAGATGTTAGTGTGTGGTGGGTGTTAGTGTGGGGGGGGAATGTTAGTGTGGGGGGGTTGTTAGTGTGGAGGGTGGTTGTTAGTGTGGGGGGGCTGTTAGTGTGGGGGGGGGTGTTAGTGTGGGGGGGGGATGTTAGTGTGGGAGGGAAGTTAGTGTGGGAGGGATGTTAGTGTGTGGGGGTTGTTAATGTGGAGGGGGGGATGTTAGTGTGGGGGGGATGTTAGTGTGGGGGGGGTGTTAGTATGGGGTGGTGTTCGTGTGGGGGGGTGTTAGTGTGTGGGGGTGTGTTAGTGTGGGGGATGTGTTAGTGTGTGGGGGGGGTTAGTGTGGGGGGAGGGGTGTTAGTGTGTGGGGGGATGTTAGTGTGGGGGTGTGTTAGTGTGTGTGGGGGGGTGTTAGTGTGGGGGGGTTTGTTAGTGTGTGGGGGGTGTTAGTGGGTGGGGGGTGTTAGTGTGGGGGGGGTGTAAGTGTGTGGGAGATGTGTTCGTGTGGGAGGGTGTTAGTGTGTGGGGGTGTGTTAGTGTGGGGGGGTTGTGTTAGTGGGGGGGGTGTTTTGGGGGGGTGTTAGTGTGGGGAGGGGATGTTAGTGTGGGGAGGGGGTGTTAGTGTGGGGGGCTGGGTGTTAATGAGTGGGAGTGCGTTAGTGTTTGGGGGTTGTTAGTGTGTGGTGGGTGTTAGTGTGTGGGAGGGTGTTAGTATGCGGGGGTGTGTTAGTGTGTGGGTGTCATGTTAGTGTGGGGTGTGTAAGTGTAGGGGGGGGTGTTAGTGTGTGGGGCGCGTGTTAGTGTGGGGGGGTGTGTTAGTATGTGGGGTGTGTTAGTGTGGGGGGGGTGTTAGTGTGGGGGCGGTGTTAGTGTGTGGGGGGTGTGTTAGTGTAGGGGGATGTGTTAGTGTTGGGTGGGGTTAGTGTGTGGGGGGTGGGGTTAGTGTGTGGGGGGTGTGTTAGTGTAGGGGGGGGTGTGTTAGTCTAGGGGGGATGTTAGTGTGTGTGGGGGCGTGTTAGTGTGGGGGGGTGTGTTAGTGTGTTGGGGGTGTTAGTGTAGGGAAGGCATGTTAGTGTGGGGGGGTGTTCGTATAGGGAAGGCATGTTAGTGTGGGGGGGTGTTAGTGTGTGGGGTGGTGTTAGTGTGGGGGTGTGTTAGGATGTGGGGGGGTGTTAGTGTGTGGGGGGGGGTTAGTGTGTGGGGGGGTGTGTTAGTGTGTGGGGGGCATGTTAGTGTGGGGGTGTGTTAGGATGTGGGGGGGTGTTAGTGTGTGGGGGAGGTGTTACTGTGTGGGGGGTGTGTTAGTGCGTGGGGTGTGTTAGTGCGTGGGGGGCGTCTTAGTGTGCGGAGGGGGAATGTTACTGTGGGGGGTGTTAATGTGTGGGGGGTGTGTTGGGTGGGGGGTGTTAGTGTGGGGGGTTGTTAGTGTGTGGGGGGTGTTAGTGTGGGTGGGGTGTTAGTGGGGGGGGGGTATTAGTGTGTGGGGATGTGTTAGTGTGGGGGGTGTTTGTGTGGGGGTGTGTTAGTGTGTGGGGGGTGTGTTAGTGTGTGGGGGGTGTTAGTGTGTGGGGGAATGTTAGTGTGGGGGGTATGTTAGTGTGTGGGGGGCATGTTAGTGTGGTGGTGTGTTAGTGTGTGGGGGGGTGTTAGTGTGTGGGGGGGTGTGTTAGTGTGTGGAGGGCATGTTAGTGTGGTGGTGTGTTAGTGTGTGGGGGGGTGTTAGTGTGTGGGGGGTATGTTAGTGTGTGGGGGGCATGTTAGTGTGGGGGTGTGTTAGTGTGTGGGGCGGGTGGTTAGTGTGTGGGGGGTGTGTTAGTGTGTGGAGGGCATGTTAGTGTGGTGGTGTGTTAGTGTGTGGGGGTGGTTTTAGTGTGTGGGGCGGGTGGTTAGTGTGTGGGGGGGTGTGTTAGTGTGTGGGGGGCATGTTAGTGTGTGGGGGAGGTGTTAGTGTGTGGGGGAGGTGTTAGTGTGTGGGGGAGGTGTTAGTGTGTGGGGGAGGTGTTAGTGTGTGGGGGAGGTGTTAGTGTGTGGGGGGTGTGTTAGAGTGTGGGGGAGGTGTTAGTGTGTGGGGGGGGGTGTTAGTGTGGGGGGGTGTGTTAGTGTGGAGGGTGGTTGTTTGTGTGGGGGGGGATGTTAGTGTGGGGGGGAAGTTAGTGTGGGAGGGATGTTAGTGTGTGGGGGTTGTTAGTGTGGAGGGGGGATGTTAGTGTGAGGGGGATGTTAGTGTGGGTGGGGGTGTTAGTGTGTGGGGGCGTGTTAGTGTGGAGGGTGGTTGTTTGTGTGGGGGGGGGTGTTAGTGTGGGGGGGGATGTTAGTGTGGGGGGGAAGTTAGTGTGGGAGGGATGTTAGTGTGTGGGGGTTGTTAGTGTGGAGGGGGGGATGTTAGTGTGAGGGGGATGTTAGTGTGGGGGGGTGTGTTAGTATGGGGTGGTGTTCGTGTGGGGGATGTGTTAGTGTGTGGGGGGGGTTAGTGTGGGGGGGGGGGGTTAGTGTGGGGGGAGGGGTGTTAGTGTGTGGGGGGAATGTTAGTGTGTGGCGGGGTGTGTTAGTATGTGGGGGGGGGTGTTAGTATGTGGGGGGGGTGTTAGTGTGGGGGGGGGTGTTAGTGTGTGGGGGATGTGTTAGTGTGGGGGGTTGTGTTACTGGGGGGGGGGTATTATTGGGGGGGGTGTTAGTGTGGGGAGGGGGTGTTAGTGTGGTGGGGCGTGGGTGTTAGTGTGTGGGAATGTGTTAGTGTTTGGGGGTTGTTAGTGTGTGGGGGGATGTGTTAGTGTGTGGGGGGTGTTAGTGTGTGGGGGGTGTTAGTGTGTGGGGCGCGTGTTAGTGTGGGTGGGTGTGTTAGTATGTGGGGGGTGTTAGTGTGGGGTGGGTGTTAGTGTGTGGGGGGTGTGTTAGTTTGTGGGTGTGTGTTAGTGTTGGGGGTGGGGGTGTTAGTGTGGGGTGGGGTTAGTGTGTGGGGGGTGTGTTAGTGTAGGGGGGGTGTGTTAGTGTAGGGGGATGTTAGTGTGTGGGGGGTGGTGTTAGTGTGTGGGGGATGTGTTAGTGTGTGGGGGGTGTTAGTGTAGGGAAGGCATGTTAGTGTGGGGGGTGTTAGTGTGTGGGGTGATGTTAGTGTGGGAGGAGGTGTTAGTGTGTGGGGTGGTGTTAGTGTGGGGGGGTGTGTTAGTGTGTGGGGGGTGTTAGTGTAGGGAAGGCATGTTATTGTGTGGGGGGGGTGTTAGTGTGTGGGGGGTGTTAGTGTGGGGGGGTGTGTTAGTGTGTGGAGGGTGTTAGTGTAGGGAAGGCATGTTAGTGTGTGGAGGGTGTTAGTGTAGGGAAGGCATGTTAGTGTGTGGAGGGTGTTAGTGTAGGGAAGGCATGTTAGTGTGGGGAGGGTGTTAGTGTAGGGAAGGCATGTTAGTGTGGGGAGGGTGTTAGTGTAGGGAAGGCATGTTAGTGTGTGGAGGGTGTTAGTGTAGGGAAGGCATGTTAGTGTGTGGGGGGGGTGTTAGTGTAGGGGGGGGGTAATAGTGTAGGGAGGGTGTTAGTGTGTGTTAGTGTAGGGGGAGTGGTGTTAGTGTGGGGGGGTGTTAGTGTTTGGGGGTTGTTAGTGTGTGGGGGGGTGTGTTAGTGTGTGGGGGGGTGTGTTAGTGTGTGGGGCGCGTGTTAGTGTGTGGGGGGGGGTGTTAGTTTGTGGGTGTTTGTTAGTGTTGGGGGTGAGGGCGTTAGTGTGGGGTGGGGTTAGTGTGTGGGGGGTGTGTTAGTGTAGGGGGAGATGTTAGTGTGTGGGGGGGTGTTAGTGTTGGGTGGGGTTAGTGTGTGGGGGGTGTGTTAGTGTAGGGGGGTGTGTTAGTGTTTGGGAGGCGTGTTAGTGTGGGGAAGGCATGTTAGTGTGGGGTGTGGTGTTAGTGTGTGGGGTGGTGTTAGTGTGTGGGGGGTGTTAGTGTGTGGGGAGGTTGTTAGTGTGTGGGGAATGTGTTAGTGTGTGGGGGGTGTTAGTGTGTGGGAGGGTGTTAGTATGGGGGGGTGTGTTAGTGTGTGGGTGTCATGTTAGTGTGGGGTGTGTTAGTGTGGGGTGTGTAAGTGTAGGGGGGGGTGTTAGTGTGTGGGGCGCATGTTAGTGTGGGGGGGTGTGTTAGTATGTGGGGGGTGTTAGTGTGGGGGGGGTGTTAGTGTGGGGGCGGTGTTAGTGTGTGGGGGGTGTGTTAGTTTGTGGGTGTTTGTGTTAGTGTTGGGAGTGGGTGTGTTAGTGTGGGGTTGGGTTAGTGTGTGGGGGGTGTGTTAGTGTAGGGGGATGTGTTAGTGTTGGGTGGGGTTAGTGTAGGGAAGGCATGTTAGTGTGGGGGGGTGTTAGTGTGTGGGGTGGTGTTAGTGTGGGGGTGTGTTAGGATGTGGGGGGGTGTTAGTGTGTGGGGGGGGTTAGTGTGTGGGGGGTGTGTTAGTGTGTGGGGGGCATGTTAGTGTGGGGGTGTGTTAGGATGTGGGGGGGTGTTAGTGTGTGGGGGAGGTGTTACTGTGTGGGGGGTGTGTTAGTGCGTGGGGTGTGTTAGTGCGTGGGGGCGTCTTAGTGTGCGGAGGGGGAATGTTACTGTGGGGTGTGTTAATGTGTGGGGGGTGTGTTGGGTGGGGGGTGTTAGTGTGGGGGGGGGTTGTTAGTGTGTGGGGGGTGTTAGTGTGGGTGGGGTGTTAGTGGGGGGGGTATTAGTGTGTGGGGATGTGTTAGTGGGGGGTGCGTTAGTGTGTGGAGGGGTGTTTGTGTGGGGGGTGTGTTAGTGTGTGGGGGGTGTGTTAGTGTGTGGGGGTGTTAGTGTGTGGGGGAATGTTAGTGTGGGGGGTATGTTAGTGTGTGGGGGGCATGTTAGTGTGGGGGTGTGTTAGTGTGTGGGGGGGTGTTAGTGTGTGGGGGGGTGTGTTAGTGTGTGGGGGGCATGTTAGTGTGGTGGTGTGTTAGTGTGTGGGGGGGTGTTAGTGTGTGGGGGGGGTTTTAGTGTGTGGGGCGGGTGGTTAGTGTGTGGGGGGGTGTGTTAGTGTGTGGAGGGCATGTTAGTGTGGTGGTGTGTTAGTGTGTGGGGGGGGGGTTTAGTGTGTGGGGCGGGTGGTTAGTGTGTGGGGGGTTGTGTTAGTGTGTGGGGGGCATGTTAGTGTGGGGGGGTGTTAGTGTGTGGGGGAGGTGTTAGTGTGTGGGGGAGGTGTTAGTGTGTGGGGGAGGTGTTAGTGTGTGGGGGGGGGGTTTAGTGTGTGGGGCGGGTGGTTAGTGTGTGGGGGGGTGTGTTAGTGTGTGGGGGGCATGTTAGTGTGTGGGGGGGGTGTGTTAGTGTGTGTGGGGGGGGGGTGTTAGTGTGTGGGGGGTGTGTTAGTGTGTGGGGGGCATGTTAGTGTGGTGGTGTGTTAGTGTGGGTGGGGGTGTTAGTGTGTGGGGGTGTGTTAGTGTGGAGGGTGGTTGTTAGTGGTGGGGGGGGGTGTTAGTGTGGGGGGGGATGTTAGTGTGGGAGGGAAGTTAGTGTGGGAGGGATGTTAGTGTGTGGGGGTTGTTAGTGTGGAGGGGGGGATGTTAGTGTGAGGGGGATGTTAGTGTGGGGGGGTGTGTTAGTATGGGGTGGTGTTCGTGTGGGGGGGTGTTAGTGTGGGGGATGTGTTAGTGTGTGGGGGGGGTTAGTGTGGGGGGAGGGGTGTTAGTGTGTGGGGGGAATGTTAGTGTGTGGGGGGGTGTGTTAGTATGTGGGGGGGTGTGTTAGTGTGGGGGGGGTGTTAGTGTGTGGGGGATGTGTTAGTGTGGGGGGTTGTGTTAGTGGGGGGGGTATTATTGGGGGGGTGTTAGTGTGGGGAGGGGGTGTTAGTGTGGTGGGGCGTGGGTGTTAGTGTGTGGGAGTGTGTTAGTGTTTGGGGGTTGTTAGTGTATGGGGGGATGTGTTAGTGTGTGGGGGGTGTTAGTGTGGGGTGGGTGTTAGTGTGTGGGGGGTGTGTTAGTTTGTGGGTGTGTGTTAGTGTTGGGGGTGGGGGTGTTAGTTTGGGGTGGGGTTAGTGTGGGGGGTGTGTTAGTGTAGGGGGGGTGTGTTAGTGTAGGGGGATGTTAGTGTGTGGTAAGTGGTGTTAGTGTGTGGGGGACGTGTTAGTGTGTGGGGGATGTGTTAGTGTGTGGGGGGTGTTAGTGTAGGGAAGGCATGTTAGTGTGGGGGGGTGTTAGTGTGTGGGGTGGTGTTAGTGTGGGAGGAGGTGTTAGTGTGTGGGGTGGTGTTAGTGTGGGGGGGTGTGTTAGTGTGTGGGGGGTGTTAGTGTAGGGAAGGCATGTTAGTGTGGGGGGTGGTGTTAGTGTGTGGGGGATGTGTTAGTGTGTGGGGGGTGTTAGTGTAGGGAAGGCATGTTATTGTGTGGGGGGGGTGTTAGTGTGTGGGGGGTGTTAGTGTGGGGGGGTGTGTTAGTGTGTGGAGGGTGTTAGTGTAGGGAAGGCATGTTAGTGTGTGGGGGGTGTTAGTGTAGGGAAGGCATGTTAGTGTGTGGAGGGTGTTAGTGTAGGGAAGGCATGTTAGTGTGGGGAGGGTGTTAGTGTAGGGAAGGCATGTTAGTGTGTGGAGGGTGTTAGTGTAGGGAAGGCATGTTAGTGTGTGGGGGGGGGTGTTAGTGTAGGGGGGGGGGTAATAGTGTAGGGGGGGTGTTAGTGTGTGTTAGTGTAGGGGGAGTGGTGTTAGTGTGGGGGGGTGTTAGTGTTTGGGGGTTGTTAGTGTGTGGGGGGGTGTGTTAGTGTGTGGGGGGGTGTGTTAGTGTGTGGGGCGCGTGTTAGTGTGTGGGGGGGGTGTTAGTTTGTGGGTGTTTGTTAGTGTTGGGGGTGAGGGCGTTAGTGTGGGGTGGGGTTAGTGTGTGGGGGGTGTGTTAGTGTAGGGGGAGATGTTAGTGTGTGGGGGGGTGTTAATGTTGGGTGGGGTTAGTGTGTGGGGGGTGTGTTAGTGTAGGGGGGTGTGTTAGTGTGTGGGAGGCGTGTTAGTGTGGGGAAGGCATGTTAGTGTGGGGTGTGGTGTTAGTGTGTGGGGTGGTGTTAGTGTGGGGGGGTGTTAGTGTGTGGGGAGGTTGTTAGTGTGTGGGGAATGTGTTAGTGTGTGGGGGGTGTTAGTGTGGGGGGGGTGTGTTAGTGTGTGGGGGGTGTTAGTGTAGGGAAGGCATGTTAGTGTGGGTGGGGGGTGTTAGTGTGGGGGGGGGGGTGTTCGTGTGTGGGGGGTGTTAGTGTAGGGAAGGCATGTTAGTGTGGGGGGTGGTATTAGTGTGTGGGTTGGTGTTAGTGTGTGGGGGGTGTTAGTGTAGGGAAGGCATGTTAGTGTGGGGGGGGGTGTTAGTGTGTGGGGGGTGTTAGTGTGGGGGGGTGTGTTAGTGTGTGGGTTGGTGTTAGTGTGGGGGGGGTGTGTTAGTGTGTGGGGGGGGGTGTGTTAGTGTGGGGGGGGTGTGTTAGTGTGTGGGGGGTGTTAGTGAAGGGAAGGCATGTTAGTGTGGGGGGGTGTTAGTGTGTGGGGGGTGTTAGTGTGTGGGGGGTGTGTTAGTGTGTGGGGAGGCATGTTAGTGTGTGGAGGGTGTTAGTGTAGGGAAGGCATGTTAGTGTGGGGGGGGGGTGTTAGTGTGTGGGGTGGTGTTAGTGTGGGGGGTGTTAGTGTGCGGGAGGGTGGTGTTAGTGTTTTGGGGGGGTGTTAGTGTAGGGGGGGGTTAGTGTGTGTTAGTGTAGGGAGGGTGTTAGTGTGTGTGTGGGGGTGGTGTTATTGTGGGGGGATGTGTTAGTGTGTGGGAGTGTGTTAGTGTGTGGGGGGGTGTTAAGGGTGTGTTAATGTGTGGGGGGGGGTGTTAGTGTGTGGGGGGGGTGTTCGTGTGAGGGTGTGTGTTATTGTGTGGGGGGGTGTTAGTGTGTGGGGTGTGTTAGTGTGTGGGGGGGATGTTAGTGTGTGGGGGTTGTTAGTGTAGGGAGGACTGTTAGTGTGGGGGGAGGTGTTAGTGTGTGAGGGGGGAGTTAGTGTGGGGGTGTGTGTTAGTGTGTGGGAGGGGGGTGTTAGTGTGTGGGGGGCTTGTTAGTGTGGGGGGGGGTGTGTTAGTGTGTGGGGGTTGTTAATGTAGGGAGGACTGTTAGTGTGGGGGGAGGTGTTAGTGTGTGGGGGGTGTGTTAGTGTGTGGGGGGTTGTTAGTGTGTGGGGGTGTGTTAGTGTGTGGGTGGGTGTTAGTGTGGGTGGATGTGTTAGTGTGGGGGTGTGTTAGTGTGTGGTGGGGTGTTAGTGTGTGGGG
Source organism: Pristiophorus japonicus (assembly GCF_044704955.1). NCBI lineage: Eukaryota > Metazoa > Chordata > Chondrichthyes > Pristiophoridae > Pristiophorus > Pristiophorus japonicus. The sequence continues at coordinate 40,624,289 of NC_091997.1, forward strand.
TGGTGTGTTAGTGTGGGGGTGGGTGTTAGTGTGTGGGGGAGGTCTTAGTGTGGGGGGTGGTGTTAGTGTAGGGGGTTGTGTTAGTGTGTGGGGGGGGGTGTTAGTGTGTTGGGTGATGTGTTAGTGTGGGGGTGGGTGTTAGTGTGTGGGGGAGGTCTTTAGTGTGGGGGGGTGGTGTTAGTGTAGGGGGTTGTGTTAGTGTGGGGGGTGTTAGTGTGTGGGGGGGTGTGTTAGTGTGTGGAGGGGGTGTTAGTGTAGGGGGGGGGTGTTAGTGTGGGGCGGGGTGTTAGTGTGTGGGTGTGTTAGTGTAGGGGGGATGTTAGTGTGGGGGGAGGGGGTGTTAGTGTGGGGGGGTGTTAGTGTGTGGGGGGGGTGTTAGTGTAGGAGGGGGTGTTAGTGTAGGGGGCTGTTAGTGTGTGGGGGGGTGTTAGTGTAGGCGGTTGTGTTAGTGTGTGGGGGGGGTGTTAGTGTGTGGGGTTGTGTTAGTGTGGAGGGGGTGTTAGTGTGCGGAGGGTGTGTTAGTGTGTGGGGTTGTGTTAGTGTTGGGGGGGGGGTGTTAATGTGGGGGGGGACAGTGGTGTTAGTGTGGGGGGGGACAGTGGTGTTAGTGTGGAGTACATTTGTCTGTGGCGTCCGTATGTGTATCCAACCTTTCGATACACAAGAGAGCTCACACTGGGGAGAGGCCATTCACTTGCTCCGTGTGTGGGAAGGAATTCATTAATTCATCCGATTGGATGAACATAATCCACGCCTAAGAGAGGGGAATTCATGTGATCTGTCTTCCCATCTGCATCACGTTCTCGCTCTGATTTCTCCCCCCCACCCCCACCCCCCGAGACCTGGTTCACGATCTTCCCTCATCTCTACTGTTCTCTCCGTGCTCTAACCCCCGAGTTCTTGACCTCCACACCCCCAATTCCTGACCTTCTCCCCTGAGCCCCTCTCCCTTGTCCGAGCCCCTTTCCTGTCCCCCGTCCATGCCCCCTCCCCTCTCCTCTACCTTTTCTGAGCCCCTCTCCTCTCCCCGGTCCAATCCCCTCTCCCCCATCCAAGCCCCTCTCCTCTCCCCCGTCCAAGCCCCTCTCCTCTCCCCCGTCCAAGCCCCTCTCCTCTCCCCCGTCCAAGCCCCTCTCCTCTCTCCTCTCCCTTTTCCGAGTCCCTCTCCTCTCTCCCGTACAGGCCCCTCTCCGAGTCCCTGTCCGAGCCCCTCTACTCTCCCCCATCCGAGCCCCTCTCCTCCGTCCGAGCCTCTCTCCTCTCCCCCATCCGAGCCCCTCTCCCCCGCCCGAGCCCCTCTCCTCTCCCCCGTCCGAGCCCCTCCACTCTCCCCCGCCCGAGCCCCTCTCCCCCGCCCGAGCCCCTCTCCTCTCCTCTCCTCTCACCCGTCCGAGCCCCTCTCCTCTCCCCCATCCGAGCCCCTCTCTCCTGCCCGAGCCCCTCTCCTCTCCCCCGTCCAAGCCCCTCTCCTCCGTCCGAGCCCCTCTTCCCCGTCCGAGCCTCTCTCCCTTGTCCGAGCCTCTCTCCTCTCCCCCCTCCTCTCCCCCGTTCAAGTCCCTCTCCTCCGCCCGAGCCCCTCTCCCCCGTCCGAGCCCCTCTCCTCTCCCCCATCCGAGCCCCTCTCCCCCGCCCGAGCCCCTCTCCTCTCCACCGTCCGAGCCCCGCTTCCCTGTCCGAGCCTCTCTCCCTTGTCCGAGCCCCTCTTCTCTCCCCCATCCGAGCCCCTCTCCCCCGCCCGAGCCCTCTCCTCTCCTCCGTCCGAGCCCCTCTTCCCCGTCCAAGCCCCTCTCCTCTCCCCATCCGAGCCCCTCTCCCCCGCCCGAGCCCCTCTCCTCTCCCCCATCCAAGCCCCTCTCCCCTGTCCGAGCCCCTCTCCTCTCCCCCATCCAAGCCCCTCTCCCCTGTCCGAGCCCCTCTCTTCTCCCCTGTCCGAGCCCCTCTCCACTCCCCCTCCGAGTCCCTCTCCTCTCCCCCTCCGAGCCCCTCTCCTCTCCCCCGCCCGAGCCCTCTCCTCTCCTCCGTCCGAGCCCCTCTTCCCCGTCCAAGCCCCTCTCCTCTCCCCATCCGAGCCCCTCTCCCCCGCCCGAGCCCCTCTCCTCTCCCCCATCCAAGCCCCTCTCCCCTGTCCGAGCCCCTCTCCTCTCCCCCATCCAAGCCCCTCTCCCCTGTCCGAGCCCCTCTCTTCTCCCCTGTCCGAGCCCCTCTCCACTCCCCCTCCGAGTCCCTCTCCTCTCCCCCTCCGAGCCCCTCTCCTCTCCCCTGTCTGAGCCCATCTCCTCTCCCCCATCCGAGCCCCTCTCTCACCCCTCCGATCCCCTGATCTTTTTCACAAGGAGGAAAGCATGGTTGTGGCTGCGGGCCGCTTGGAACCTCCGGTGTGCATGTGCAGCCACAACGTTGGGCAAGCACGCACGGTTCCTGCAGGGGCGGGCTGCAGAAGCCCCCTTGCAAATAATCGCTCCATTCCTACATTACAACAGTGACTACGCTTCAAAAGTACTTTATTGACTGTAAAGAGCATTGGGACGTCCTGAGGTCATAAAAAGCGCTATATAAATAGAAGTCTTGCTCTGAATGACACAGCCAATTTGTGGCAAACATGTTTTGCAAACCTTTCAATGGTGTCGTCAACAAGTGCCACGACAGCATTCATCCAGTCGATAGCGTAGCATTGTGCTTGTTTGTAAATTAAAGAAGGACCAATAGGAAGAACCGAAAGGCAAACATTGTTACCATGGTATACCGAGTTCCTTTAACATGATACAGGAATAGAACATGATGCAAAATTCTCCAACCGGTCAGACTGTAAATTGATACTTATAACGGCTTGCGATACATTTCAATAACCTTCCCATGTGGGGGAGTGTAGCCTGGGAAAAGATGGCTTTGGACCTCTGGTGCCCAAAACTCTCCACCACTGGAGTTTTCTGCGAGTAATTTCTGGGACTCCTGTAGACTAATTGATAGAGATTGATTGCTAAAATTTGTCGACAACTCCATTATTGTATCAGGCGACGACCAGGATGGTAGAAGGCGAACAAGCTGGACCATGGTCTTTTTTCGTCCAGAAATGTCTAGGTTCTCATCGTCACGTTCCTGGCTTTGTGCACTGTAATAATTCACCGATTTATTTTGGGATTCTCACACTGTGAGCTGTTGTGTATGTGCAAGTCACAGAGCCTAAAATTGTCATGAGAGCAATGATACACATTGATAAAATGAAGAGGAAGATGGCATGTGTATGGAAATGAATAATTATGGATACAATTACAGAATAACTAGGAATGCGCGCCTCACAGGACAAGTTCCTACTTGGAGGAGGCAGAGTCATGGAGAGCTGCTGACTGGAGGCCAAAGAGGAGATAAAATGGAGTGCAAGCTGTTCTCCTGTGCCCCATGCTGCTCTTGTACGCCGCCTAGTGGGCAATCACAGAGCAACAATGGCAGCAGGCCACCCGACCCACCCCTTCAGCTTTGGCTTGATGTGTGGGGTAGGAAGGAGCCTGACGGTTGCAGTCAATGGGGCGATGGCGGAAATAAAACTGTGGAAACCTCGCAGAGATGCGCACGTCAGTTTCTAGCCCAAACAGCGGTTGGGTTATTGGAGAGTGCTTGCAAGAATGCAAGTTGGTAAGAAACAAGAAAAGGATGTCTCACCATTGAGTGGGAGACGATGCAGTCTCCCTGTAAATCCGCAAACACTCTGTGGAATTCCTTTGCTGCAGAGACCAAGAGTTCAGCTCCTGACTAAACAAAAAAGTGTTGTTAATTGGAGAACTGCGTTGCGAGTACGAAATCACTAATATAGCACATACAATAATTTAGGGAGTTTGACTGCATATTTACTTACAACAAAATATAATCCCATTCTCTCATTTTCCAGATTTTTGGTAATAGCTATTTAAAGAATGCAGTGAACAATCTTCAGAAATGCTGCCCTTGGATGGCTTGTGGGAGAATCCTTCGCCATCATGGACTACATGGGACGGGCAGTTCATGAGCACAGAGTGGGCTCTTCCCACAGGGGCAAGGGGAAAATTGGGTTCTGGAAACTCTTGCATGTATCTCAACATCTGGTCCAAGAATGACACAGCCCATCAGTGGCATGATGCAGGATAACCTTTGAGAAATGGGGAGGAGGAGGCAAAATGGTAATAAATGCCTAACAAAAGGAACATTTCATCGTAAAGGGTTGTGCTGCACCAAATCAAACATTTACTGAAGCACAAGTTTTCTGTGCTGGGTAACCTAGCACTTCAAAAGCTCTCCCCGGCATGGGGGAACCATCAGATATAAATCACAATTCTCCTCTGAACAATCCTCTATCACCTATTACAATTAAACAATATCAAATCGAAGATAGACTTGAGTACCATTGACTCTCTATAACCATGCAAGAGGTGCCTTGCCAATAGTACAGTGGGTAAATCGACTGCCCAGTGAGGTGTGTAACCATTGGTGAGGCATTGGGACCACTTCTGGGGGAGATGGGACCTGTACAAACCGGACGGGTTGCACCTCAACAGCGCCGGGACCAATATCCTCACGGGGAGTTTTGCGAGTGCTGTTGGGGAGAGTTTAAACTAGCTTGGCAGGGGGATGAGAACCTGAGAACGAATTCAAAAGGAAAGGAAGCAAAGCAGAAATTGGATAGCAAGAATCTAGAAAGCGAATCTGTAAGACAGAGGAAACAGGGTTTAGTAAGTAGTAAGCAAGGAGGTCTTCCCGTGCTGAATGGTATATACTTTAATGCAAGGAGTATAGTGAATAAGGCGGATGAGCTAAGAGCACAGGTAGACACTTGGGAGTATGACATTATAGCCATTACAGAAACATGGCTAAAAGAGGGGCAGGTTTGGCAGATCAATATTCCTGGCTACAGGATTTTTAGAGAGGGGAGTAAAAAGGGACGGGGGTGGGGGGGCTGGTGGTGCGGGGGGGTTGCGGTACTGATTAAAGAAACTCTTACAGCAGTGAGGAGGGATGATATGTTAGAGGGATCATCAAATGAGGCTATATGGGTTGAATTGAAAAATAAAAAAGGGGCGATCACACTGCTGGGAGTGTATTATAGACCCCCAAACAGTGGGAGGGAGATAGAGGAGAAAATATGTAGGCAAATCGCTGTGAAGTCTAAAAACCATAGGGTAGTAATAGTAGGGGATTTTAACTATCCAAATATTGATTGGGACAAATTTAGTGTGGAGGGTATAGAGGGTGCGGAATTCTTGAAATGTATTGAAGAGAACTTTTTTAGTCAGTATGTAGCAAGCCCAACACGAGAGGGGGCGGTCTTGGATTTAGTTTTGGGGAATGAAGCTGGGCAGGTTGAAGAGATATTAGTGGGAGAGCACTTGGGCGCCAGTGACCATAATTCATTCAGATTCAAGTTGGTTATGAATATGGACAAGAAAAGGCCTGGAATAAAAGTTCCGAATTGGGGAAAAGCTAATTTTGCTAAGTTAAGGAGTGATTTGGCCACAGTCGACTGGAAACAGCTTCTTGTGGGTAAATCAGTATCGGAACAGTGGGAGGCATTCAAGGAGGAGATCCAGAAGGCTCAGGCCAAACATGTGCCCTTAAAGCAAAAGGCTGGGAAAAATAATTTGAGAGCTCCCTGGACGTCTAGGGACTTACAGGGGAGGATTAAGAAAAAAAGGGACGCTTAAGTCATATATCAATGGCTAAGTACTATAGAATCTTTAGAGGAATATAGAAAGTTAAGAGTCAAAATTAAAAAGGATATTAGGAATGCTAAGAGAGAGCATGAGAAATTCTTGGCCAGTAAAATTAAGGAAAGCCCTAAGATGTTCTATAAATTTATTGAGAGTAAGATGGTAAATAAAGAAAGGGTAAGGCCTATTAGAGACCATGAGGGTAATCTTTGTGTGGAGGCGAAAGATGTTGGGAGGGTTCTTAACGAATACTTTGCATCTGTTTTCACAAAGGAAAGAGGTAATGCAGATACTGCTATCGAGGAGGAGTGTGATATTCTGGATGAAATAAATATAATGAGAGAGGAAGTATTAAGGGGTTTAGCAGCTTTGAAAGTAGATAATTTCCCAGGCTGTTGAGCAAAGTAAAAGGGGAAATAGCAGAGGCCTTGACCATCATATTCCAGTCCTCTTTGGATCTGGGCATGGTGCCGGAGGATTGGAGGACTGTTAATGTAGTACCCTTGTTTAAGAAGAGAGAAAGGGACTGGCCGAGTAATTATAGGCCTGTCAGCCTAACTTCAGTGGTGGGAAAATTATTGAAAAAAATTCTGAAAGACAGGATAAATTTGCATTTAGAAAGGCAAGGATTAATTAGGGACAGTCAGCACGGATTTGTTAAGGGAAGATCGTGTTTGACTAACCTGATTGAATTTTGTGAGGAGGTAAGCAAGAGGGTCGATGAGGGTAGTGCGTACGATGTAGTATATATGGACTTTAGCAAAGCTTTTGATAAGGTCCCACGTGGTAGACTGGTAATGAAGGTTAAAGCCCATGGGATACAGGGCAAAGTGTCAAGTTGGATCCAAAATTGGCTTGGAGGTAGGAAGCAAAGGGTAATGATTGATTGATGTTTTTGTGACTGAAACGATGTTTCCAGTGGGGTTCCGCAGGGCTCAGTACTGGGACCATTGCTTTTTGTGGTATATATCAATGATTTAGATTTGAATATAGGGAGTATGATTAAGAAGTCTGCAGACGAAACTAAAATTGGCTGTGTGGTTGATAATGAAGAGGAAAGTCATGGACTGCAGGAGGATATCAATCTACTGGTCAGGTGGGCAAATGGAATTTAATTCAGAGAAGTGTAAGGTGATGCACTTTGGGAGGGCTAATAAGGAAAGAGTATACACATTAAACAGTAGGCCACTTAATAGTGTAGATGAACAATGGGACCTTGGAGTGCTTGTCTACAGATCCCTGAAGATAGCAGGCCAGGTGGATAAGAAGGCATATGGAATGCTTGCCTTTATTGGCCGAGGCATAGAATATAAGAGCAGGGAGGTTATGCTTAAATTGTATAATACTTTGGTTAGGCTGGAGTACTGCGTGCAGTTCTGGTCGCCGTATTATAGGAAGGACATGATTGCACTAGAGAGGGTGCAGAGGAGATTTACTAGGATGCTGCCTGGAATGGAGAATCTTAGTTATGAGGACAGATTGGATAGGTTGGGTTTGTTCTCATTGGAACAGAGGAGGTTGAGAGGAGACCTCATCGAGGTGTACAAAATATTGAGAGGCCTGAACATAGTGGATATTTCCATTGGTGGAGGGGTCTATTACGAGGGGGCATAGTTTTAAGGTGGTTGGTGGAAGGTTTAGAGGGGATTTGAGGGGGGGGGGGGCTTCTTTACATAGAGGATTGTGGGGATCGGGAACTCGTTGCTTGGAAGCGTGGTGGATGCAGAAACCGTCACCACTTTTAAGAGATGGTTGGATGGGCACTTAAAAGTGCCGTAACCTGCAGGGTTACGGACCTAGAGCTGGTAATTGGGATTAGACTAGATGACCTTTTGTTGGACGGCGCAGATATAATGCTAAGTACTGTAGGGAATAGAACACGGCCAGGGTGATCTCCTGGACTAGTTTCGATCGCCTGGATGGGTCGGAGAGGAATTTTCCCAGATTTTTTCTCCCTAAATTGGCCTGGGTTTTTATCTGGTTTTTGCCTCTCCCAGGAGATCACATGGCTCCGGTTGGGGTGGAGTGTAGAATGTTTTAGTATAAGGCGTGTCGCAGTTGTGGTGAGGCGGATTGGTTGTGCTGGGTGCTCTTTGCCTTTCTGGCATTGTTCATAGGTTTATATGTAACCTTTAGGACTGCTGGCCAAGGGCTCTTTGTCGGCCGGTGCAGACACGATGGGCCGGAATGGCCTCCTTCTGCGCTGTAAATTTCTATGTTTCTTTGTTTCATACAGACCAGGAAGATACCACTGCACAATTTGCCGCTATATGCTAATCTCAGCCAGGGACAGCGAATAAGAAAAAACAGCCACGGTGGGAACACTGGGATGAGGACAAAATCAGGCTAAGTTGTGGTGCCTAATAGCTTGCTGCCACTCACTCTCGAGGTTCACACACAGTAAGTGGCTACTTCGAGGAGGTAGCAGAATGCAGAAAGTGCCTCTGCAACTGTTCCCTAACCCAAACTTTCTACGGCGAGTTTAATAGATAATTAATGTGTAAATGCAGCAGATTCATAAAAATTGATGGCCCGGTGCCATTTTTATGAAGCTCAGGGCAAATCGTCCAGTAACTTATGGCAATTAGTAATTCGCGGGACATCTCCTCCTCGCCACCAGGTTGCACATTAATAAATGCTGAGCGTCGGATACAGACTACTATTTTTTTCAGCAAACTCCGGCCCAATTGACAGATAAAAACTTTCCAGCTGCCTTAGTGGGTAATTATATTATCCAATTTTGTATTACGCCAACTAGGACAGCCCTGGTTGATCCCCAGTCTGAACTGACAGTGAGAAGTTGGGTTTGATATATCTATAAGGCATGGGCTTGATAGGTCTACTGAGCTTCACCTGTTCCTAAAATTGTTCCTGTTTTTACTCTGATCTGAGCTGGGGTAACAGTAGGGGGCGCTGTGATTGGATTCAGCACCCCTCTGTTGGAGAGAAGAAAACCTCACTTACGTCATGGATAGAAGGGGAACTCCTCTAAGGATGCTTTTGGCATCTGCACAGCGTAGTTCTAAACAGGCACTGGTGGGACATCATGGTGTCCACTGGACTATGGAATAAGTGCAGCACAGAGAGATTTCAGGAGAAAAGAAAATAGGCGGGGGGGGGGGGGGGTTTGTGGAGAGGGGGGAAACGTTAAGGTAAGGTGAACATGATCCAAAGACTTAAAATAATTAAGGTCGTTGATCATGGATCTAGAGACAGCTACTCTGGGCAAAACCAGGTCAGAGGAACCAAAAGAATATGATTGAACATTAAGTCGCAGTCTAAAAATCCAAATGAGGGAATATTTAAGGAGCACTCATGCTCCTCTTGTGCATTTTTAAAACATACCTTGTTGGTTGAGGTCTAGTTTTCCACAGTGCAGCCAGCACTGACTGCCTCAGGGCAAACCAATCTTGCAAAACGAGCTTCAAACATGCTCCTTATTTGCATATTCTAAGGGGGGGCGAACACCTTTTTCAGGTATGGGCACTGCATGCCGATTTTTTTGGCTTTAACCAATATGGCGTGCAGTCCACTTCCAGCTTGTAGAGTGTGCTTTCTCCCGCCACATTGGAGGCTTAAGAAGCCATTTTAACACTCGGAAAATGGGCACTGTGCAGGCAAATTTCTAGGCCATTATCCTGTAAACCTTGGGCAATAAATGCTAGCGTAGCTGAAGCATTCAAAAGGGAACCGAACCTTTGGCTCATTTCAAAAAGGGAGTCTTTAAGTTGGGGAAGAAAAATGAAAAATGGTCACATCACAGTTTGAAACAGGATCGAGATGATAGAATGAGATGAATGAACATTTTTCCTTCCTACATTTTTATGTTTTTAATTGACTGTTTCCCTCTTATGGGTCTCCAGTCCTACCCAGCTTACTGTTTGATCAGGAAATGTTCTCTCATTTCCCTCTCCTTGAAAACATTTTTCCAATTATCAACTCTATAGTAAGTGCTCCTCTGATCTTGCTGTCTTTTCGTCAAATTCCAAATATCCCACCCTACACCCTGTTCCTTCTCCTTGCATCCTCAACCCACCATGTCCTACTCAGTTCTATCCTGCAATCTCAAAACTGTACCATTCCAACCTTCTTCAGTCCTCTCTTCCTCCTTGATTACAAGGCCAATTAAACCCAAGTTTGGCGTGACTTATTAATTCATAATTGGCCTGTTTTTCTCACTTACTCTTTTCAATCTTGCTGTTGTTCTGCACTGTGGGCAATAGCCCTTTGCCCAAGATGCTCAATAATAAAGAAAAGGTGCATTCGGACACCAATTAATCACAGTGGCCTATAAGTTCAGCCATGCATGGCCTGGCATTTGGGCTCTAACTGGCCCACTAAGCCCTCAGTATGGCGGGAAAGTTGCATGCGCCGCCATATTGAGAAAGGAAAAAACTGTTGTGCAGTGCCCACGCCTGAAACAGGTACTGGGTCGTTTGCAAATGCAAATACAGGGCCTAACCTGTTTGAGGCTTCTGATCTCCCAACACGGCCTCTGAGCCCCCCTCCCTAGCCTCCGACTGCCCCAACCCCTCCCCCGGTCTCTGACCGGCCCCCTCCCCCAGTCCTCACTTACTCGAGGGTCACTACAACGCTTGCCTCTTCACACTACACAGTCTTGATGGTAACGATGCCCAAGACCCAATATGGGAGGCTGTTTCAGGCTTCAACTTTCAGGCACAGAGGATGACACCCTACCCAGAAATGGGCGCTCCCAAATTCTACCCCATTGGTACCGAAAGTACCCACATCAAGCCCGTTTCTCCAGCAGTCTTCGGCTAAAGTTAAAAGAACATAAGAAATAGGAGCAGGAGTAGGCCATACGGTCCCTTAAGCCTGCTCTGCCATTTAATATGATCATGGCGGAGCAGGCTCGAGGGGCCGTATGGCCTATTCCTGCTCCTATTTCTTATGGTGGACAATCGGTTCAACCTCTGTGGAAATTCAACCCCTCTGCTTCTTACCTGTAAACACACTTCTCGCAGTTTCGGTCACCTCCGGATTTTTCACTGTTGTTTATTCTCTTCCCTTCGCTGTCATTGACTTGCAAACTCGAACCGAATACATAATTAAGCTTCAGTTTTGATTGCTGGACCATATACCTGGAAGGGAAAAGAGTCACAGTCCAGGAGGCAGCCGAGGCAAAGTATTTCAGTGAGGGTTTTCTCATTGTGGTGATTTCTTTGCTACAACAACTACAAACTACAACACACATTTTCTAGCGCCTTTAACGTAGTAAAATGTCACGGTGCTTCACAGAAGCGTTATAAAACAACATTTGATGCCGAGGCATGCAAGGACATATTAGGAGAGGGAAGAGGTAGGTTTTAAGGAGAGTATTAAAGGTGGAGAGAGGCGGAGAGTTTTAGGGAAGGAATTGGAGAGGTTTCGCTTGAGGCCTAGGAAGCTGAAGGCATAGCCACCAATGGTGGCCCGCTTAAAATCGGGATGCGCAAGAGAAAAATTGGAGGGGTGCAGCGATCTCGGAGGGATGTTGGGCTGGAGTAAGTTACAGAGATAGGGAGGGGTGAGGCTATGGAGTGATTTGAAAACAAGGATGAGAATTTTAAAAATGGAGGCATTTACAAGATAAAGCTAATCTATGTGCAACTATTGTTAAATACTACATGTTTCTTTTTCATAGAACTACTAATTCCTTTTCCTGCTTTTTTTTATTTTAAAAAGTACTTATCAGACTGCACGTATTGGGTACTGATGTCATTGCTCACTGATGTACTGCTCAAATAATCCCCACAAATTGTACAATAGAACATTGAAAGCCATATATATATGGATCAGGAGTGATGTCCCAAATTAGAACTTCCTCAATCTGAAACCAATTCCTGAAAAGACAGTTTGGTACAAGCTTGCCAAGACTGTCAGAAAGCTGGGACACATCATTCTTCCCATTCCAACTAGGCCCCAACTGCTGGGCGATCAGGAATTGCCGACTTTATAACAGTGACTACACTTCGAAAGCATTTCATTGGCTGTGACAAGCTTTGGGATGTCCTGAGGACGTGAAAGGCGCTACATCAATGCAAGTTTGTTTCTTCCATCTTCTTCTTTCTTTCATACCCATCACAAGACTATCAGGAATGGATACATATTGGCACTAAAACTCGAGACACACTTGACTGCCTTAAGTTTGAATATCTACCAGTAGGGAATGGGCATCTACAGTCCACCACTAGAGCACAAGGAATCAGAGGCACATCGGTACCAGATCACCACTGTGCCATCATTCATCAAACTCCACACCACCACCATTATAAATGGCTATCATCAAAATCAGGTACTGCCAAAAAGCATAAAGCCAGATAGGCAACTTCATACTCACACCCAGGAACCAACAACCAACTATATCTGCCAACCTAGAAACAACCTCAAACATGTACATTCTAAATTTGAATTAATCCAAACATATCAGAATTAATATTTACATGTTTTACCTCATAACAGGTGCTGTCTCCCTTTGCTTCTTTACTTTAATTACCTGCTCAGTCACTTAACAATTAGATACTCTGGCAAAGAGTACTTTATGCTAAATTTACAATAGCCTGTGAGAGTAAGACGACGAGAACGGTGTGAGAAATAGTCAACCACTCAAGTTGTCCTAAGGGAGAATTTTATTTAAATGCTGCCCTTGGTGCCTTGGTTCAGCACAGGGTCAGTTTTCATCATCATCATCATAGGCAGTCCCTCGAAATTGAGGAAGACTTGCTTCCACTCTAAAAATGGCAGGACTGACATATGAGGAGAGAATGGATCGACTGGGCCTTTATTCACTGGAGTTTAGAAGGATGAGAGGGGATCTCATAGAAACATATAAAATTCTGACAGGACTGGACAGGTTAGATGCAGGAAGAATGTTCCCGATGTTGGGGAAGTCCAGAATCAGGAGACACAGTCTAAGAATAAGGGTAAGCCATTTAGGACTGAGATGAGGAGAAACTTCTTCACTCAGAGAGTTGTTAACCTGTGGAATTCTCTACCACAGAGTGTTGTTGATGCCAGTTCATTGGATATATTCAAGAGGGAGTTAGATGTGGCCCTTATGGCTAAAGGGATCAAAGGGTATGGAGAGAAAGCAAGAAAAGGGTACTGAGGTGAATGATCAGCCATGATCTTATTGAATGGTGGTGCAGGCTTGAAGGGCCGAATGGCCTACTCCTGCACCTATTTTCTATGTTTTAGGTGACTGGACAGTCCAATACGGGAACCACAGTCTCTGTCACAGGTGGGACAGACAGTCGTTGAAGGAAAGAGTGGGTAGGACTGGTTTGCCGCACGCTCCTTCCGCTGACTGCGCTTGTTTTCTGCATGCTCTCGACGATGAGACTCGAGGTGCTCAGCGCCCTCCCGGATGCACTTCCTCCATTTAGGGACTCCCAGGTGTCGGTGGGGTGTTGCATTTTATCAAGGAGACTTTGAGAGTGTCCTTGAAACATTTCCTCTGCCCACCTGGGGCTTGCCTGCCATGTAGGAGTTGCGAGTAGAGCGCTTGCTTTGGGAGTCTTGTGTCAGGCATGCGAACAATGTGGCCTGCCCAGCAGAGCTGGTCGAGTGTGGTCAGTGCTTTGATGCTGGGGATGTTGGCCTGGTCGAGGACGCTAACGTTGGTGCGTCTGTCCTCCCAGGGGATTTGCAGGATCTTGCAGAGACATCGTTGGTGGTATTTCTCCAGCGATTTGAGGTGTCTACTGTATATGGTCCACATCTCTGAGCCATACAGGAGGGCAGGTATCACAACAGCCCTGTGGACCATGAGCTTGGTGACAGATTTGAGGGCCTAATCTTCGAACACTCTTTTCCTCAGGAGGCCGAAGGCTGCGCTGGCGCATTGGAGACTGTTGAATCTCGTCGTCAATGTCTGCCCTTGCTGATAACAGGTCCCACATATATGCTGACAACACCCAGCCTTCCACCTCTGCCACCACTCTATCATTTTAACTGTGCTGGTTGACATTGAAGCATGGACGAATTAGAACTTTCCCCAACTCAGCATCAGGAAGTTTGAAGCCATTGAAACCTTCCACAAGAAATTGGACAGCTCAAGTGCGGATTCAAGGGAACTAGCAGAGGTTGATCTTGATGGCTCTCAACCATGGTGTGGTGCATGGCCTTGAACTGAGCTACAATACCAACATCAAGCCCATCACCAAAACCTTCTACTTCACAACATCGCCTGCCTCCACTGCTTTACTCATCCCCACCGCCATTGAAACTCTCAACCACATCTTCATCATGTGTAGGTTTGAGTCCTCCAATGTACTTCTTGCTTCCTCCTGAGCACTAACTTTCAAATACTCAAATTGCTCCACCGTACCTATGCAATCATTTCCAAAATGAAGTCACAGCACGTACACTCCACTCTGGTGTACTGTGTTCCCCGACCCCCTGCTCCACCTTTGGTTGCAGAGATTTCAGCCATCGTAGCTGTTACGTATGTAATAACTCGATATACTGTAAACTAACAGAGGTACAAACCTGGCTCTGCTTTATTAGGGCCCAAAGTGATTACATTACATGATGGCTTGCTTTTTATACCTGGGCCGCACACACGTGCATACAGCCCAATGACCTCTGACAGTGGCGCCACCTGGTGGCTAGTAACCCCAAGCATACATACATACATGACAGTCGCCCCGACTTTGGAAATTTCTTCTTAAGCAACTCAGCCTTACATCCTCAATCTAAAACCTCCCATAAAACCTACCTCTCTGACCATGCTTCTGGCCCTCCACCCAAACTTCTCTCTTATGTAAAATGTCTTGGGACTTATTGTTATCTTTCACTACTCATCTGTGATTGCGTAAAAAAATGAAATAGGTCACAGAGTCCTACATTTGTTTGTGCAATTTATGTTAGTTTATGTATATCTAACTAAAAGATGCCAGTCATAGTGAACTGAATACTGTTATCATAAGCATTCCCAGGTCATGTGTAGCACTCAACAACAACAACTTGTATTTATATAGCACCTTTACCGTAATGAAACATCACAGGAGTGTTATGCGCTAAAAAAGCCGCACAAGTAGAAATTAGCGCAGGTGACCAAAAGCTTGGTCCACTTTCCTACACTATCCCCATATCCCTTGATTCCTTTAATAACCAAAAATCTATCGATCTCTGTCTTATATATACTCAACGACTGGGCCTCCACAGACCTCTGGGATAGAGAATTCCAAAGATTCACCACCTTCTGAGTAAAGACATTTATTCTCATCTCAGTCCTAAATGGTCGACCACTTATTCTGACCCTGGTTCTAGACTTCCCAGCCAATGTGTCTTCGCAGACTACAAGTCATAGAGCACACCAGCTTTGGAGCATCTGCAATAGACCTGCTCATTCTCCCTCTTTACATTTCTTAAATATGCCCTTCACTTGCATGTGACCTTTGTGATATGCAACCTTCTACACAGTTGTCAGTGGAGTCACAATCTTTGCTTTACATTTTTCTACATTATGCATTATGATTATCAGCTATACTGATACACCCACGTACAAACATGTGGCTGCAAATCATGTTTCCATGTGTAGACTTTGTGGCTGAGACACATCATTAACAGGCTGCAACACAAGTCACAACAGAACAAAAGTCAGCAGAAAATAACACAGGAGAAAGAGAATTGGATAAATACTTAAAGGGAAACAATTTACAGGACTATAGGAAAAGAGCAGGAGAGTGGGATTCATTGGATAGCTCTGCCAAAGAGCCGGCAGAGGTACAGGCACGATGGACCAAATGGCCTCCTTCTGTGCTGTATCATTCTATGATTCTACAAAAACATAAGAAATAGGAGCGGTAGTAGGCCATACAGCCCCTCAAGCCTTCTCCGCCATTCAATAAGATCATGGCTAATCTTCTACATCAACTTCACTTTCACGCATTATCCCTATATCCCTTGATTCCCTTAGTGCCAAAAATCTATCGATCTCAGTCTTAAATATACTCACGACTGAGCATCCACAGCCCTCTGCAGTAGAGAATTCCAAAGATTCACAACCCTCTGAGTGAAGAAGTTTCTCCTCATCTCAGTCCTAAATGGCCGACTCCTTATCCTGAGACTGTGACCAGGGGAAACAGCTTCTCAGCATCTACCACATCAAGCCTCTAAGAATTTTATATGTCACCTCTCATAAACTCTAGAGAATACAGGCCCATTCTACTCAACCTCTCCTCACAGGACAACCCTCTCATCCCAGGAATCCATCTAGTGAACCTTTGTTGCACCTGCTCTAAGACAAGTATATCCTTCTTTAGGTAAGGAGACCAAAATTGTACGCAGTTCTCCAAGTGTAGTCTCACCAAAGCCCTATACAATTGCAGCAAGACATGGTTACTCTTATACGCCAATCCCTTTGTAATTGAGGCTAACGTACCATTTGTCATCTTAATTGCTTGCTGTATCTGCATATTAAAGTTCTGTGATTCAAAAACAACAACAACTTATATTTATACAGCGCCTTTAACGTAGTGAAACGTCCCAAAGCATTTCACAGGAGAATGATGAGATAAAAATTTGACATCTAGCCACAAGTAGAAATTAGGACAGGTGGCTTAGGCAGGGAGTTCCAGAGCTTGAGGCCAAGGCAACAGAAGGCACGGCCACAGTGGTTGAACGATTATAATCAGGGATGCTCAAGAGGACAGAATTAGAGGTGCACTGACATCTCGGGGGGTTGTGGGACTGGAGGGGATTACAGAGATAGGGAGAGGCGAGGCCACAGAGAGATTTGAAATCGAGGCATTGCTTAACCGGAAGCCAATGTAGGTCAGCGAGCACAGGGATGATAGGTGAGCATGTGTGCACACTAGGTCCGTGCAACAGAGCAGGTCTCCAGTCGTCCTGGTTAACCCTTGCCACTGGACCAAGACCTAGTTCTGTCAAGCCCGTGTGGTGGCTGGTGTACAGCGGTCAGCACACGTTAAAAAAATTCACGCACAGGCATCTTCCACCCCTCAAATGGAGTTCAGGACTGGAACATCGGGTCCTTCATCGAACTCGTGGAAGCAAGTCATCCTCGTTCAAGGGACCGCCTATGATGATGATGGGTGAGCAGGAATTGGTGTGAGTTCGGACACGGGCAGCCGAGTTTTGGATCACCTCTAGTTTACGTAGGGTAGAATGTGGGGGGGAGGGGGCAGCCCGGAGTGTGTTGGAATAGGCAAGCATCGAGGTAACAAAGGCTGGCGGAGACGGACCATGTTACGGAGGTGGAAATAGGCGGTCTTAGTTATGCTGCGGATATGCGGTCAAAAGCTAATTTCAGGGTCAAATATGACACCAAGGTTGCGAACAGTTTGGTTCAGCCTCAGACACAAGTTGGGGAGGGGGACGGAGTTTGTGGCAGGGACCGAAAACAATGACTTCGGTCTTCCCAATATTCAATTGGAGAACATTTCTGCTCATCCAGAAGTGGATGTTGGACCAGCAGTCTGACAATTTAGAGACCGTGGAGGGGTCGAGAGAAGTGATAGTGAGGTAGAGCTGAGTGTCATCAGCGTACATGTGGAAACTGACGCTATGTTTCCGGATCATTTCTCCAAGGGGCAACATGTAGATGAGAAATAGGAGGGGCCAAGTATAGATCCTTGGGGGACACGAAAGGTAACGATGCGCTGGTGGGAAGAGAAGCTTCTGCAGGTGATTCTCTGGCTACAATTAGAGAGATAAGAATGGAACCAGGCGAGTGCAGTCCCACCCAGCTGGACGATGGTGGAGAGGCGTTGGAGAAGGATAGAGTGGTCAACGGTGTCAAAAGCTGCAGACAAGTCAAGAAGGACGAGGAGGGATAGTTTGTCTTTGTCACAGTCACAAAGGATGTGAATTTGATTCGTGTAT
Source organism: Pristiophorus japonicus (assembly GCF_044704955.1). Taxonomy (NCBI): domain Eukaryota; kingdom Metazoa; phylum Chordata; class Chondrichthyes; family Pristiophoridae; genus Pristiophorus; species Pristiophorus japonicus. The sequence goes on from NC_091997.1 coordinate 40,641,814, forward strand.
AAGGGCCCCCAAATCCCTCTACATACCAACATTTACTAATCTCTCACCATTTAAAAAATAATCTGCTTTTTCATTCTTCCTACCAAACTAGATGATTTCACACTTCCTCATATTATATCTGCCAACTTCTTGCCCAATCACTTAACCAGTCTATATCCTTTTGCAGTCTCTTTATGTCATCCTCAGCTTGCTGTCCCTCCTCAGCTTGCTATCCCTCCTAGCTTTGTATCATCAGTAAACTTGGATACGTTACATAAAAGGTTACTGCACAAGATAAAATTCATGGGGTTGAGGGTAATATATTAGCATGGATAGAGGATTGGCTGACGAACAGAAAACAGAGAGTAGAGATAAATGGTTCATTCTATCGTTGGCAATCAGTAACCAGTGGGATGCCGCAGGGATCAGTGCTGGGACCCCAACTATTTACAATCTATATTAACAACTTGGAGGATGGGATCGAGTGTAACATAGCCAAATTTTCTGACGATACAAAGATGGGAGGAAAAGCAATGTGTGAGGAGGACACAAAAAATCTGCAAAAGGACATAGACAGGCTAAATGAGTGGGTGAAAATTTGGCAGATGTGGAGTATAATGTGAAAAGTGTGAGATCATGCACTTTGGTAGAAAAAAATCAAAGAGCAGGTTATTATTTAAATGGAGAAAGATTGCAAAGTGCTATAGTACAGCGGGACCTGGGGGTACTTGTGCATGAAACACAAACGGTTAGTCTGCAGGTACAGCAAGTGATCAGGAAGGCCAATGGAATCTTGGCCTTTATTGCAAAGGGGATGGAGTATAAAAGCAGGGAAGTCTTGCTACAGTTGTACAGGGTATTGGTGAGGCCACACCTGGAATACTGCGTGCAGTTTTGGTTTCCATATTTACGAAAGGATATTCTTGCTTTGGAGGCAGTTCAGAGAAGGTTCATAAGGTTGATTCCGGAGATGAGAGGGTTGACTTATGAGGAAAGGTTGAGCCTCTACTCATGGAATTCAGAAGCATGAGAGGTGATCTTATCGAAACGTATAAGATTATGAGGGGGCTTGACAAGGTGGATGCAGAGAGAATGGTTCCACTGATAGGGGAGACTAGAACTAGTGGGCATAATCTTAGAATAAGGGGCCACCCATTTAAAACTGAGATGAGGAGAAATTCCTTCTCTCAGAGAGTTGTGGATCTGTGGAATTCGCTGCCTCAGAGAGCTGTGGAAGCTGGGACATTGAATAAATTTAAGACAGAAATAGACAGTTTCTTAAACGATAAGGGAATAAAGGTTACGGAGAGCGGGCGGGGAAGTGGACCTGAGTCCATGATCGGATCAGCTATGATCGTATTAAATGGCGGAGCAGGCTCGAGGGGCCATATGGCCTACTCCTGCTCCTATTTCTTATGTTCTTATGTTACACTTGGTTCACAAAGTCATTGATATAGATTGTAAATAGCTGAGGCCCAATACTGATTCTTGCGGCACCCCATTGGTTACACCCCGCTATCCTGAAAATGACTTGTTTATTCCTACTCTCTGTTTTTTGATCATTAAACAATCCTCAATCCATGCTAATATGTTACCCCCAATCCCATCAACCCTAATCTTGTGTAACAATTATTTTGTGGCACTTTATTGAATGCCTTCTGAAAATACAAATATACTACATCCACTGGTTCTCCCTTATCTACACTGCTAGTTACACCCTCAAAAAACTTTCTAATAGATTTGTCAAACATGATTTCATTTCATAAAACTGTGTTGACTCTGCCTAATTATATTATGACTTTCCAAGTGCCCTGTTACCAGGTCCTTATAGATTCGAGCATTTTGCCTATTACTGATGTCAGGCTAGCTGGATTATAGTTCCCGGTTTTCACTGTCCCTCCTTTCTTGAACAGCGGGGTTACATTTACTATCTTCAAATGTGCTTTTGCATAATATCTAAGTGGAGGCAGTGCATCTGGGAGGGTGCTGAGCTCCTGAGTATCGTCACCGAGAGCATGCAGAAATCAAGCGCAGGCAGCAGAAGGAGGTTGTGGCAAACCAGACTCCCCAACCATCCTTTCTTAACCTCCTGCTGCACCTGCATGCCAACCTTCAATGACTGATGTACCATGACACCCAGGTCTCTTTGCACCTCCCCTTTTCCTAATCTGTCACCATTCAGATAATAGTCTGTCTCTCTGTTTTTACCACCAAAGTGGATAACCTCACATTTATCCACATTATACTTCATCTGCCATGCATTTGCCCACTCACCTAACCTATCCAAGTCGCTCTGCAGCCTCACAGCATCCTCCTCGCAGCTCACACTGCCACCCAACTTAGTGTCATCCGCAAATTTGGAGATACTACATTTAATCCCCTCATCTAAATCATTAATGTACAGTGTAAACAGCTGGGGCCCCAGCACAGAACCTTGCGGTACCCCACTAGTCACTGCCTGCCATTCTGAAAAGTACCCATTTACTCCTACTCTTTGCTTCCTGTCTGACAACCAGTTCTCAATCCATGTCAGTACACTACCCCCAATCCCATGTGCTCTAACTTTGCACATCAATCTCTTGTGTTGTATTTGGACTTCCAGAAGCCGTTTGACAAGGTGTCACATAAAAGGTTACTGCACAAGATAAAAGTTCACAGGGTTGGGAGTAATATATTAGCATGGATAGAGGATTAGCTAACGATAGAAAACAGGGAGTTGGGATTATGCAAAGACACAGTCTCTATCACAGGCAGGACAGATACTCCTGCACCTATTTTCTATGTTTCTATGTTTCTACATCCACTGGTTCCCCTTTATCCAACCTGTTTGTTACATCCTCAAACAATTCCAGTAAATTTGTCAAACATGACTTCCCCTTCATAAATCCAGGCTGACTCTGCCTGACTGAATTTTGCTTTTCCAAATGTCCTGCTACTGCTTCTTTAATAATGGACTCCAACATTTTCCCAACCACAGATGTTAGGCTAATTGGTCTATAGTTTCCTGCTTTTTGTCTGCCTCCTTTTTTAAATAGGGGTGTTACATTTGCAGTTTTCCAATCTGCTGGGACTTCCCCAGAATCCAGGGAATTTTAGTAAATTACAACCAGCGCACTATCTCTGCCACTACCTCTCTTAAGACCCTAGGATGCAAGCCATCAGGTCTAGAGGATTTATCCGCCTTTAGTCCCATTATCTCACTGAGTACCACCTCCTTAGTGATTGTGATTGTGTTAAGTTCCTCCCCCCCATAGTCTCTTGACTATCCAGTGTTGGGATATTGTTAGTGTCCTCTACTGTAAAGACTGATACAACATATTTGTTCAGAGTTTCTGCCATCTCCATGCTCCCCATTACTAATTCCCCAGTCTTGTCCTTTGAGGGACCAGAATTTTGGAAGGCCCAATGCCATGGCCTGCCTGAAACAGCAGGCAACTAACCTGTTCCCAGAGCTGCGACAATACTGCTCAGTAAACCAACTACTAGGAGATGTACAAGAAGAATCCCATGAAGACGCTTAATCTAATTTTGCCTCATATCCCTGTGGAGAATTTCCTGGCCTTAGAATTTATATCTCCCCTAATGGCAGAGTTAAGGTCAGAAACTTACAGTAGCACACTGCACCGCATACTAGTCTCTCCTTCGGTTATCCTCAAGAAACAAATAAGACTGCCCCCCTTCCTCTCCCCAAAGAAAACATCTGCTTTTAGTAGGAATTCTCTTTTTTGCTTAAATGAATCTAGGAGCAGATTATAAACAGCCCTTGAGGACCAGTTTAAGCCGGAGAAAAGAGCACAGTGTGGATATTTAAACCAAACTTCACTAAATAACACGTCCACACCTGCCAGCACCAGAGAAGTGCAAGATCATGTGTGATAACTGGAGAGCTGGGAGGGAAAGGGTCGCCAATGCGAGTCACAGTGGGAACAGTCAGTGCCACAGAAATAAGTAAGAAACATCTTTACACGGGTCTTAATTGAAAATCCCTCTACACAGATTATCTGCACCATTGTCGCTGTATGTCACACAAGACACACCAGAAACTCACAGCAGTACAAGACCGCAGACTGCTCCTGCCGTGTGTTCTGGTGAAACATAAGCTTGCAAGCGAACCCGTATTCCTTGAAAAAGGATTCTTTTTTTTTGTTTGCAACGTACCTGTAATTGAGTGGATCCTCAAAATTCACAATAAGTATTCCACACAGAAAAATGCAAATCCCACCGCACAGCATAATTAGTTTCAACGTACATATAGAAGGCATGCTGGCCATAATAGCTGTTCAAATGCAGCAAGCAGATTAAGCTGATTCCGGATTATTTTTATAAAAGGGTTTTTTTCCCCCCTCCGGAAAAAGCCACAACGATGGCTCGTCACAGAAGGCGCAAGTTTCAGTATTTCAGCCTGATGCACCGAGACCCAGGTCTGCTCTCCATTCCTGGTGCATCTTGGATGCTTGCCACTGGCTGTATCCTCCACAACTCTGCGGCTGTGTCATGTCTCAGTGAGAATGTCCTGTCATGGGATCAGCCACTAGCTCCACTTTCCATACCGACCTCCCAACCTCACATCATCATCATCTCCAGGGGCTGAGAGCTTTGGCTCCAGTTATTTAAAGGAACAGTTCATCGCCGCAATTGTGAAAGCTGTAACTGTTGTCTTTCAGCGGGGGAGGGGAGGTGCATGGCGAAAATTCACATGGCTCGAATTGCAACGCACTATGACACCCAAAGCAGTCTCAGAAACGAACCTCTTTGAGTGTACACACCCCCTAGTTATTAATTTTTACTTCAATTTCCCCAGCTTGGTTTAATTCAGCGGCAGACATGACTGAGAGCCAATCAGTGGCACGATTTGTCTGTCTGTTCTTCTGCTTGAACCAATGGCATCGAAGAAGGTGGGACTTCCTATCCCCTGTGGTTACAGTAAATGAAAACAGACTTATTTTCCAAGCCTGAGCAATCCTGTGATTATATTTGCTGTATCATGTTCTGTGGAATATTCCTCAAAATCAGGTTCACCTCAGTGTAACTCAATCTCTTATTCAATGCCCTGAGCAGCATAGAATGTTTAACCCCCAGCAAAAACACCCTTTTCCAAAAAACGTTTACAGAATTTTTAATTCTAAAATAGGTGCTCATGAATTCTGATGAAGGCTTCTTGCCTGAAACAGTAACTTTGTATTTTCTCCCTTCAGATGTCGAAGAGCCTGCTGCCCATTGCCAGCATTTTCTGTTTTCAACTCATACCTCTTAGAAATGCTATGAACGCCGAATCTGGACAGGAGGAGCCTTGCTGGAACCGTTAGGTTGCTGGCAGCTCCACACAAATGCCTATCACACTGGGCTGACTGTTTTTGTGAATTGTTCAGCTCATGTGCGAACGGTGAAACACACAGTATTAAACTGATCCCACATAGAATAAGAGAGTCAAAGAATCTTACATAGGAACATAAGAACATAAGAAATAGGAACAGGAGTAGGCCATACAGCCCCTCGAGCCTGCTCCACCATTCAATAAGATCTTGGCTGATCTAATCATGGACTCAGCTCCACTTCCTCACCCGCTCCCCATAACCCCTTATTCCCTAATCTTATAGCACAGAAGGAGGCTATTAAGCCCATGCTGCCTCTTTGAAAGAGCGATCCAATTAGTCCCACTCCGCTGCACTTTCCCCATACTCTCTGGAGTTTAGAAGAATGAGTTGTGATCTCATTGAAACATATTAGATTCTGAGGGTGATTGATAAGGTAGATACTGAGAGGTTGTTTCCCCTGGCTAGAGAGTCTAGAACTAGGGATCATCGTCTCAGGGTAAGGGGTCGGCCATTTAAGACTAAGATGAGGAGGAATTTATTCACTCAGGGGTTGTGAATCTTTGGAATTCTCCACCCCAAACGGCTATGGATGTTAAATCATTGAGTAGATTCAAGGCTGAGATAGATATATTTTTGGACTCAAGGGATATGGGGATTGAAGTGGGACATTGCGTCTTTCACGAATTAAGGGATTAACAATACAACCTGCAAACTAGCTGCAATTGCTAAATTAACATCTGAAGCGTAAAAACAGGATGTGGTTAGCAAACGAGGTACAAACCACAAACTTCAGTGGAACTTGTGCATGCAGGCTTTGAACGAATCAATTGGTGCCACAGAATCGTGAGGTTGAGCATGAATCTTTAAGTGTATTAAAAGCTGTTGAAACTTACGTATCTGTGATACGACCTACCACAGGAATTTTCTCTCCCAAGTAGCCTCGCAGCTCTATCTTGGATTTCTCCAGTTGGAAATCACATAATTTGTTGAGGTACAGCGACTCCAGTACTATACTCACGGATGCACCCATGTCAATTTCCATTGGTATCTTGAATCCCGCAACATCTATGTGGATTTTGATGCTTTCCGAATCACTGTCCGTTAACCTCGTGCTCCTGATGACGTGTAACTCTAACATCTCCTCGTCCTGTTGTTCTTCCATGCTATGTAGTCTCTCGGGATCGCTACTCATAGCTTTGAACGCTGGACTCATAGCTTTGAAAGCTGGTTTACCCTTCAGTCGGCATGCCTTCGCAAGATGCCCAGACTTTCTGCAGAAGAAACACTCTGCCTTCATGTATGGACAACTTTGAGCAATGTATTATCCCAGGCACCTATAGCATCACTTCAACGCTCTGTTAGAATTTCCAGTTTCTGAGACTTTGGGCCCCCACCATCTTTTACTTTGAACCTGCAGGTGATTTACCTCGGTTGACTGACGCCCTAATTATTATTTAATTCTCGGGAATATTGTTTGGCCATGCCCATCGATCTCGATGTCTGACAAGCAATCTCAAAAGTCAAGTCATCCGTCGTCAATAACTTCCTTCTAATCACATCATTTTTCACCCCACAAACAAAACGATCCCGTAATGCTCTGAAAGTTTCCAAAATTACAGTGCATCGATAACTTTTTTAATGCTTCGATGTAATCACTGATACTTTCATCAGTCTTTTGATTCCAAATCCCAAAACGATAGCTTTCAGCAATTTCTAACGGTTTGGGGTTATAGTGCTGCTCCAGCTTTGTTAAAATCTCTTTAAGCGTTGTGTCCTTTGGCTCGTCAGGCACAAGCAGATTTACAAGGGTTTCCTACAATGCCGGACCAGACTCCGATAAGATGATCGCTTTCTTACGTTCCAACACAGCCCAGTTCTGGACTGCATTGTCTGGAACTTCGATTATGTTACTTGCAGTGAAATACATTTCTAGCCGATCCACATATGCTTTAAAACATTCCCGATCATCTCTATATTCCCCAAAATGTCCCATTACACCTGCTATTTTAATCTCTAGCTGTTCACACCGTGTGCTGCATTTTACCTCAGATTTTGTAGCTTTTTTCCAAAGACAGAAACTTCCAAAGTCTCTCTGTCGGCTGGCTGAATCCTTCCCCAACAAAATTTAAGCTTTAAATCATCCGAAAAATCCCATCTCATCGCTAACTGTGATATCTTCACAGAGTACAGCACACACAGCTTCCTACATGGCAGGCAGCTCTCTCAGAAGCCTCCGGAATCTGCCTGGTTCTGTTTAATTATTAACTCTGCAGTTGCAATACACAATATGTCCACATCCACAGTGTGGAGCTACAAACATTACAAGCTTACAGACATTGCAATATCGTTGGACAGTGACCTGGTTAGACCCAGAGCAGGTCACCTCCCCACTGGTGCAAAATAAAGACTACTTGAATCTTCTAACCCAGACCTGGTGTGGAGTGTTTATTTAAAATACTCCACTTCAGGGATCAGGTAGGAAAGTGGAGTCAAGGTCGAAAATCATCCATGATCTTATTGAATGACGGAGCAGGCTCGAGGGGCCGCATGGCCTATTCCTGCTCCGATTTTTTATATTCTTATGTATCATAACTTCACTGCTTTTCAAATCTATCACACGAGAAGTACAATCGTAGCCATTTTTTTCCCAGAAATATACTTTATTCATATAAAATTTTCACAATACATTGGAAAATAGCTCAGTACCTTGCAGTCAGCAATTCCATACAATTCGTTTGGATGTTGACAGCAGTTCCATACAATGCACTAGGTTGCATTTCATTTCAGTTTAGAACAATCCATAAATCACATTACATGGAGTACTGTGCAAATGGGGGTTTAACATGGAGCAGATGAGAACAGGTTTACATTACATTCCAGAATACATTTTAGTACCGATCACGAATCACATTACATGTAGCACTATGCAGATGAATGCAGTACACGGACCGGATGGGGATACATTTACATTTCTTTACAAGTTACTAAACAGTGCAGAGACTTTCATTATACATGGCACAACACAGGTGTTTTTCAGTACATAAAGCAGATTAACAAGTACAGCCCGAGGGGGGTCTGATTTCCATCCCCTGGCTTTACCGTGGCGGAATGGCCTTAAACTGTGGCTCTTCCCCACCGTGCCTTTGCGGCGACTGCACCAATCTTTAGTGCGTCCCTCAGCACGTACTCCTGGACCTTGGATTGCACCAGTCTGCAACACTCAGCCGTGGCTATCTCCTTGCTCTGGAAGACCAGCAAGTTTCGGGAAGACCAAAGTACGTCTTTCACCGAGTTGATGGCTCTGCAGCAGCAAATGATGTCTGTCTCAGTGTGCGTCCCTGGGAACAGTCCACAGAGCACAGAGTCCCGTGTTACAGAGCTGCTTGGGATGAACCTCGACAGCAACCACTGCAAGTCCTTCCAGACCTGCCTTGAAAAGGGGCAGTCCCAAAGGAGATGGATGACAGTCTCGTCCGCAACACAGCCAACCGGGGGCAGAGTGCCGTGTCTCTGAACCCCGGCTGTGCATGAAGGATCTGACGGGTAGGGCCCTTTTCACCGCCAACCAAGCTACGTCTTGGTGCTTGTGTGAAAGCTCTGGCGATGAGACATTCTGCCAAACGAATTCGACAGTCTGCTCAGGGAACCATCCGACAGGATCCATTATCTCCTTCTTTTGTAGGGCGTCCAGGAGGTGATGGGCGACCGCCTCCTCGTAGCAGATGTATTGCATAAAAATGTTCCTCTAAGGCTAATTAACGTGTATGCCTCACCTCTCAGAAGCGAGCGGCTGGCCCTCCTCCAGTACTGCTGCTGGCGACATCCAGACTGGTCGTTCTGGGTGGTGATTTCAACTGCATCATCGATGTGGCTGGACGATCCAGCTGAGCTGACAGCAAACTGGACATCACATCCAAACTCCTGATGGACGTGGTAAAAGATGCCAAGCTGTGCGACATCTTCAGCAACCCTGCAGACAGAGCACTGCGCAGATACACCTGGTCGAGACCAGACGGGTCCGTCCGTTCCAGAATAGACTTCCTGTTTGTGTCCCACATGCCCAAGGTCAGATCCACTGACGTCACGCCGGTGTTCTTCTCTGACTACTGCCTCCTACTGGCCGACTGCCTCTCACAGGAAGACCAGAAAGTTGGCAGGGGATATGGAAGCTCAACTTGAAACTGTTGACCCCGAAAAATGTTGAGGAACTCAAGAGGGATTACAAAGGTTGGAGAACCGTAAAACCCCTCTGTGATTCCTCGATGCACTGGTGGGAAACAATCAAGACAAACATCAAGAGGTTCTTTTTCCTCAAAAGTGTTCAGGAGGCACGAGGGAGACAGAGGGAATTGTCCCAACTCCAGAAGAGTATGCAAAACCTGCTCCTGCTGCAGTCGATGGGGGTCAATGTCGCGGAGGAACTCCAAGAGGTGAAGGGCCAGCAAGCCTCGCTCTTTGCCTCAGCGTCCTTCAAAGTTATCTTCCGCTCCAGAGTCCGCTCCGTCGAGCAGGATGAGACGTGTTCGTGTTTCTTCTTCCAAAAGGTACACAGTGATTACTAGCCTAAAGGAAGAAGATGGTTCTGTGACGTCTTCGCAGCCCGACATGCTGAGGATCAGCAAATCCTTCTATGCCGGGTTGTACGACGTCAAGTCCACAAACCGCGTGGCCTCCCAGTCTTTCCTGCAGTCTATCTCAGAGGTCTTAGACGACAGCGAGCGGGAGAGTCTGGACCACCCGCTAACTCTGACAAGTAAAACTCCCGGAAGCGAAGGCTTACCGGTCGAGTTGTATTCGGCTCTGTGGGACTGGATGGGCCCAGACCTGCTGGAAGTGTACGGAGGTATGCTTCTGGTCGGCAGCATGTCAGAATCAATGAGGAAAGGCATCATTACCCTCATCTACAAGTAGAAGGGGGAGAAGGAGGAAATCAAAAACTGGCGGCCCATTTCGCTGCTCAATGTGGACTACAAGATCCTGTCGAAGGTCATCGCAAACAGGGTCAAGTCTGCTCCGGAGCTGGTGATCCACCCGGACTAGACCTGCGCTGTCCCCGGCAGGAAGATCTCTGATAGCCTTGCGCTACTCAGGAATACGATTGCTTACGTGCGGGACAGAAGGGTGGACACCTGTTTAATCAGCTTGGACCAGGAGAAGGCCTTTGACAGGATATCGCACACGTACCTGATGGACGTGCTCGCCAAGATGGGGCTTGGGAAGGGTATCCGCAATTGGATCTAACTGCTCGACACAGACATCAGTAGAACAGTTCTAATCAATGACTGGGAAACTGAAAGCTTTCCGATCAGGTCTGGAGTCAGGCAAGGCTGTCCGCTTTCCTCTGTCTTGTTTGTGTGCTGTATCGAGGCCTTTGCCAAGTCCATCAGGAAGGATGCGGGCATTAGGGGGGTGACAATCCCAGGCAGCAGAGGCGCTCAGGTCAAGACCTCCCTGTACATGGACGACGTCTTTTGCTCGGATCCGCAGTCGGTCCGCGGATTGCTCACAATCTGTGACCAGTTTGAACCAGGTAAATTGCAGCAAAAGCGAGGCCATGTTCTTTGGAAGCTGGTCCGACTGATCCTTTATTCCCTTCACCGTGAAGTCAGATTGCCTGAAGGTTTTGGGAATATGGTTCGGAGCGGACGGGGCGTGCGTCAAAAACTGGAAGGAGCGTATCGCTAAAGCAAAACATAAACTGGGATGGTGGAAGCTGCACTCACTCTCCATTGCAAGAAAGAACCTTGTCATCAGGAGTGTTGTTGTTGTATGTGGCGCAGGTCTGGCCCATACCCCGCTCCTGTGCCGTGCTAGTCACCCGAGCCGTCTTCCATTTCGTCTGGAGATTGAAAATGGACTGTGTCCGCAGAGAAACGATGTACAAATCTCTGGACAAGGGGGGAAAGGATGTTCCGAACATGGCCCTCATCCTGATGGCCACCTTTGTGTGCGGCTGCATCAAGCTGTGCATAGACCCTTCATACACAAGCACCAAGTGTCAGTACGTGCTGAGATTCTATCTGTACCCGGTATTGCGAAGGATGGGTCTGGCCAGGCTGTTGCGGAACGCTCCAACCAGTTGGACCATGCCTCAGCACCTGTCCTTCGTGGAAAAGTTTTTCAAGAAAAACACCTTTGAGCACAAGGCCATAAAACAGTGGTCGGCACGTAAGTACAATCGTAGCAATTTGCACGATGCAATTGCGCTCACCAGAAAAGTGATGTGAGCTTTGTCAGAACAGATGGCAGCAGTTGTCACTACCCCCAACTTTAAGTCTGGATTCAGTTGCCTTGATGGTGATGCCAACTACTGCTGTTTAGGTCCATTTGAGATCCAATTAACACGAGAGGATTATTTATAGAATAATATATCTGGCACAGTAAAACAAACGAGCTCTGTTGGGATCATAAAGCATGAGAGCAAAGCTTGAATGATTCAGTCATTTTAGTTTTCAGTAAATTTGTGGAATTCCCCTGGCATTGCTCTTAATGATGCGCTGTTTTATAATGTTAGAACACACAAGTGTCATTATATAACACAGTTGAGCTCCAGTGCCATTAATCTTCACAAAAAGAAATTAAAATAATTTGCCTTGCTGTTCCAAGAGTTCTTTTATCTATTCTTTCCTGCTCTAATTCTCTTCCATTTTCTCTTTCTCTGTATGGCTGTCATATTCTTTTTGCTGTGGTGTCTATTTACCTCAGAATCTTTCCCTCACTCTCTCAGTATACATGTATCTCTTTCACTTGTGTCTCCTCGCTCACTTGTCTCGCTCCTAGTCTGTCCGCATGCTCCTTTATCTATGCACTCGATATTTAGGACTTTATTTCAAGCCCAGGATGCACAGAGAGAGGCAATAGATATTTATGAAAGGTGGATATTGGGAACAGGGTTTCTGGGACCTGGTGCATCTTGCACAGGTGAGAGAGAAAATAAAAGGCTTGAGTGTCGGGTTGATTTGAAATGATGGAGATAGGAGCATGTGCTCCTCAGGAATTCCTTATTGGAGTAGTGGGGGAAGGAACGAAGACCCAGACCAGCACCACATCCCAAATTACAATCCCTCTGGGTGGTGTATACACTGGTAGTGCCCTCCCTGCCATAGAAAATTTTGGTTCCTATATTTTCTCTTTAATTCTAGAAGCACTGGGGCGGGGGAGGAAGGGGAGGTCACTTCTACTTTTTACACTGCAGATGTTGAAGATTCAGCTGTGGCCAAAATTTAGGGTCACACTTAGAACACATTCTCAACCACATCTGTTCCTCTTTAGGGTTGATCAACAAAACAATTGCTACGATTTTGATTTCTGATGGCAAATTTAGCAAAACCGAAGGTCTCACGCAAAAAAAAACATTCTCAACCGCATCTCTTATTCTTTCGGCTTGAACTCTAAACAGTTGCCGTGGTTTTGCTTGTTCATGGCAAATTTAGCAAGCACTGTGGGTTACTTTCTACCTTCTGAGATAAGGCTGTGAGGCCATCTGTTCATTCCAAGCAAATTGCTGAAAGCAGTGCAGCAACATCATAATCCAGGGTCCATTTATTGATTTGTGCCCATCTGGAATCAGTAAATATCTTAGTAACTGCCTCAACATCGAAAAATTCAAAATGAATTACGAAGATAAATTCTGTAACTGTTACACTGCCTGAAACAGTAAAACTGGGTCCTAATAAGGACATCACATCAAGAATAAAGGAAGACTTGCATTTATATAGCACTTTCCCAGGTACGTACAGAAGGGCATTTTGTGGATTTATTGGGGATCACAGTAATCTAAACTGAACCAAGTTGCCCCAGGAAATTGTAACCTAGAGAGACTGGGGTTAAACAGCTGTGACTATTGTAGGATAGTGGCTGGGACAGAAAAATTAGTGACCACACAAAGCCCACATCCCATCGAAAAAAATAGCAAGCTGCCCCAAATGACCAATGTAAGTCCCTCACCTATGAGAGAAAATAGACCTGTGGGAGCAACATTTCAAACAGAGTATAGGCAATTTTTGGGGATAACAACAAAAGCAACTTATATTTATATAGTACCTTTAACATGGTAAAATGTCCCAAGGCGCTTCACAGGAGCGTTATCAGACAAATCAAATAAATTTGACACAGAGCCATATAATAATAATAACGTTTATTTATATAGCACCCTTAATGTAGTAAAACATCCGAAGGCGCTTCACAGCAGTGTTACAAGACAAAACAGATAAATTTGGCACCGAGCCATAAAAGAAGAAATTAAGGCAGATGACCAAAAACTTGGTTAAAAAGATAGGTTTTAAGGAGCGTCTTTAAGAAGGAAAGCGAGGCGGAGAGGTTTAGGGAGGGAGTTCGAGAGCTTAGGGTTCAAACAGCTGAAGGCACGGCCACTAATGGTTGAACAGTTATAATGAGGGATGTTCAAGATGGCAGAATTAGAGGAGCTCAGAGATCTTGTGTGGTTGTAAGGCTGAAAAAGAGTACAGAACAAGGAAGGGGCAAGGCCTCGATTTGTAAACAAGGATGAGAATTTTGAAATCGAGGCATTGTTTAACTGGGAGCCAATTGTAGATCAGAAAGCAAAGAGGTGATGGGTGATCACGACTTGGTGCGAGTTAGGACGAGTTAGGTGAGTTTTGGATGAGCTCTAGATTACGTAGCGTAGAATGTGGGAGGCCAGCCAGGAGTGAGTTGGAGTACTCAAGCCATGAATGAGGGTTTCAGCAGCAGAAGAGCTGAGGCAGGGGCGGAGGCGGGCACTGTTACAGAGATGGAAAAGGTGGTTTTAGTTATGCCATGGCTATGTGGCTGGAAACTCATTTCAGGGTCAATTATGACACTTGGGTTGTGAACAGTCTTGTTCACCCTCAGTTTGATGCTAGGGAGAGGGATGGAGTTAGGGAACGCAGTTTATGGCAGGGACCAAAGATAATGGCTTCGGTCTTCCCATTATTTAATTGGAGAAAATTTCTGCTCATCCAGTACTGGATGTCAGACAAGCAATCTGACAATTTAGATACCAAGCAGGTATTGAGAGAAGTGTTGGAGAGGTAGAGCTGGGTGTCGTCAGTGTACATGTGGAAACTGACTCCATGTTTCCGGATGATATCGCCAAGGGGCAGCATAAAGTTGAGAAATAAGAGGGAGCCAGGGGTAGATCCTTGGGGGACACCAGAGGTAATGATGCTGGAGTGGGAAGAGAAGCCATTCCAGGAGATTTTCTGGCTACAATTAGATAGATAAGAATGGAACCGCGCGAGTGCAGTCCCACCTAGCTGGACGATGGATGAGAGGCATTGGAGGAGGCTGGAGTGGTCAACTATGTCAAAGGTTACATAAGAAGAAATTACAGCAAGGGGCTATCGGGAACTTAAAACAATCACAATCACTAAGGAGGTGGTACTCAGTAAGAAAATAGGACTAAAGGCAGATAAATCCCCTGGACCTATGACTTGCATCCTAGGGTCTTAAGAGAAGTAGCAACAGGGATTGTGGATGCATTGGTTGTAATTTACCAAAATTCCCTGGATTCTGGGGATGTCCCAGCAGATTGGAAAACTGCAAATGTAACATCCCTATATAAATAAGGAGGCAGACAAAAAGCAGGAAACTATAGACCAGTTAGCCTAACATCTGTGGTTGGAAAATGTTGGAGTCCATTATTAAAGAAGCAGTAGCAGGACATTTGGAAAAGCAAAATTCGGTCATGCAGAGTCAGCATGGATTTATGAAGGGGAAGTCATGTTTGACAAATTTGCTGGAAATGTTTGAGGATGTAACGAACAGGGTGGATAAAGGGGAACCAGTGGATGTGGTGTATTTGGACTTCCAAAAGGCATTTGACAAGGTGCCACATAAAAGGTTACTGCACAAGATAAAAGTTCACGGGTTTGGGGGTAATATATTAGCATGGATAGAGGATTGGTTAATGAAAAGAAAACAGAGAGTCGGGATAAATGGTTCATTCTATCGTTGGCAACCAATAACTAGTGGAGTGCCACTGGGATCAGTGCTGGGACCCCAGCTATTTACAATCTATATTAATGACTTGGAAGAAGGGACTGAGTGTAAAGTAGCCAAGTTTGCTGCAAAGATTGGAGGAAAAGTAATGCGTGAGGAAGACACAAAAAATCTGCAAAAGGACATAGACAGTCTAAGTGAGTGGGCAAAAATTTGGCAGATGGAGTATAATGTCGGAAAGTGTGAGGTCATGTACTTTGGCAGAAAAAATCAAAGAGTAAGTTATTATTTAAGTGGAGAAAGATTGCAAAGTGCTGCAGTACAGCGGGACCTGGGGGTACTTGTGCATGAAACACAAAAGGATAGTATGCAGGTACAGCAAGTGATCAGGAAGGCCAATGGCATCTTGGCCTTTATTGCAAAGGGGATGGAGTATAAAAGCAGGGAATTCTTGCTACAGCTATACAGGGTATTGGTGAGGCCACACCTAGAATACTGCGTGCAGTTTTGTTTTCCATATTTACGAAAGGATATACTTGCTTTGGTGGCAGTTCAGAGAAGGTTCACTAGGTTGATTCTGGAGATGAAAGGGTTGACTTATGAGGAAAGGTTGAATAGGTTGGGCTTCTACTCATTAGTATTCAGAAGACTGAGAGGTGATCTTATCAAAACGTATAAGAATATGCGGGGACTTGACAAGGTGGATGCAGAGAGGATATTTCCACTGATGGGGAGACTAGAACTAGAGGGCATGATCTTAGAATAAGGGGCCGCCCATTTAAAACAGAGATGAGGAGAAATTTCTCCTCTCAGAGGGTTGTAAATCTGTGGAATTCGCTGCCTCAGAGAGCTGTGGAAGCTGGGACATTGAATAAATTTAAGACAGAAATAGATAGTTTCTTAAACGATAAGGGAATCAGGGGTTATGGGAAGCGGGCAGGGAAGTGGAGCTGAGTCCATGATCAGATCAGCCATGATCTTATTGAATGGAGGAGCAGGCTCAAGGGGTCAAATGGCCTACTCCTGTTCCTTATGTTCTTATGACCAAATCTTGGTCAAAGAGGTAGGTTTTAAGGAGCGTCTTAAAGGAGGAAAGAGAGGTAGAGAGGCGGAGAGGTTTAAGAAGGGAGTTCCAGATCTTGGGGGCTAGGCAGTTGGAGGCACGGCCAGCAATGGTTGAGCAGTTATAATCAGGAATACTCAAGGGGGCTGAATTTGAGGAGTACAGATATCTCGGGGGTTTGTAAGGCTGTAGGAGATTACAGAGATAGGGAGGGGCGAGGGCCATGGAGAGTTTTGTAAACAAGTGTGAACATTTTGAAAGCAAGGCTTTGCTTAACCGAGAGCCAATGAAGGTCAGTGAGCACAGGGGTGATGGGTGACCTCAAGTTTAGGTGACCTCAAGTAGAATGTGGGAGGCCAGCCAGTGGTGCTTTGGAATAGTCAATTCTAGAGGTAACAAAAGCATGGATGAGCCGAGGCAGGGACGGAGACGGACGATGTTACGGAGGTGGAAATAGTTATGCCAATAGTATGTGGCCAGAAACTCATTTCAGGGTCATATATGATACCTAGGTTGCGAACAGTCTGGTTCAGCCTCAGACAGATGCTAGGGAGAGGGACGCAGTCGATGGGCAGGGAATGCAGTTTGTGGTAGGAACTAAAGACAATGGCTTTGGTCTTCTTAGTATTTAGCAGGAGGCAATTTCTGCTCATCCAGTACTGTATGTCGGACAAGCAATCTGACAATTTAGAGCCATGGAGGGGTCGAGATAAGTTGTAGTGCGGTAAAGCTGGGTGTCGTCAGTGTACACAAGGTGACATTTTTCTTGGCCATGCAGCAAATTGGTGGCTTGTTTTACACTCCATGGGCAGCCAATCCGCTACCGCCCACTACGCAGTAGTGCCCAAGATGAATTTCAGACTCTATTTGTTTATATCATAAATTGTATTTTCCCTGTGTTTGGCAATTTGTCTGGTTTGTTTCACTGTAGATGCTGGTTCACAAAAAGGTTTGAGCAATTTACATAAAAAATAGACAGGCAACAAATGACCAGCTGGTCCATCAAGCCTGCCCCACAATGGACGAACCATCATGACTAATCTCTTCTTCCCAGCCCCATACCCATCCACCAGGCTCACAACCACCTGCCTCATCATGGATCCCCTGAACCCAACTGGCTGGGGTTTTATTGAGTCTTGTGAACATCACGTGACTGGCTAAACCACTCCCAACTCAACAGCTCTACAACTATTTTAAAGTAACGTTAATACAGGTGCCACCCTTTTTTTTAAGGGCAACAAAAACCACAAATTAACAATAAACCATTAAAGGGAACCTTGTCAAATTAAATGAAATTAAAATTTTGTTCCCTGTTGAGATGATGCACTCCAGTCCCTCCGGTGCCCATCTCTCGCGGAAGGCCGCGAGCGTACTGGTGGACACCGTGTGCTCCATCTCCAGGGATACCCTGGAGCGAACGTAACCACTGTTTTGTGTGCCCTGTGTCTCTATGGCTCTCCCTTGAGTCAACCTGTGCTTTAAAACTCCTCGGTTCGGGTTGTTTCCCTTTGGACGGCAGGAGCTTTTGCCAATAGTTCTAGCCTGGCCCGTCGATTAGCGGGTAATCCCACACAGAGAGAGGTCAGATAGGTCTTCTCCTATGCCCGATGCGCAGCGCCCCCAGCGGGATTACTGTGTAACCCGGCCGTGAGCGGATGCCACCCGGTTGGTCTTCCGAATTATACTGTGAACCACAAGCCCCACAACTCCCAAGTTCGGACACAAGGAGTTACTATGGATAGATTATAATTGACTCAGACAAAACAAAATGGTTCAGGTCGGTCAAAGATCGATTCCTTTTATTACACTCACAAAACGACAACCCCTACTCCCCTCCCTTATGGCTTAAAGACTAGGTGACTGTGGACACTAGCTTAAAACCTTAGACTAAATACCCACCCTGTCGGTTACGCCGAACCAACCTCCTTCCCAGAATCTAAGCCTAGATAATGAAAACCCTTCCAACTAAACCCCTCTCCCGGTTTGGTCAGAACCCACACTTGGAAGCCTCCTCAAACACATACGTGTTAGCCTGCCTCTTGGACACTTGCTGTTCCTCAGCAGCTAAAGACGCTGGCAGCCTTGAGATTTCCAGAGGTGTATGCTGGATATAATTAGCAGCTTTTCAGTCATGTGGTCCCGGGTCCGTTCGACTCTAAAGACAAAACCGTGTCTAACAGAGGCATGCCATGAGGTCGAGAGAGTTATGTTCAGGCGGTACAGCGAGGCACTCAATTCAGGCGTTCATGGAGAGTTGACGGAAGCATAGCCACACGGGGAACCCCGTTCCAGATGGTGGAGGAAAGTAAGCCACTGAATCCCCCAAAGTTCAGCATCTTTATACCTCGTATAATGCACAAAACGGGCTGGGCGATTCCTGGTTACCATGGTCGCAGAGTTGATAAGCTCCCCACTGGAGTGGAACTAAACTACAGAACCAGTGGCAAGCTGTTCAACCATCGCCGTCTCCAGGCCAGGTCCAAGACCACTCCAACCTCTGTCGTCGAGCTACAGTACGTGGACGATGCTTGCATCTGTGCTCACACAGAGGCTGAACTCCATGACACAGTCGACGGATTTACCGAGGCATATGAAAGCATGGGCCTTATGCTAAACATTAGTAAGACAAAGGTCCTCCATCAGCCTGTCCCCCAGACATCAAGATCCACGGACAATGTGGACCACTTCCCTTATCTCGGGAGCCTCCTATCAACAAGAGCAGGCATTGACGACGAGATTCAACACCGTCTCCAGTGCGCCAGTGCAGCCTTCAGCCGCCTGAGGAAAAGAGTGTTTGAAGACCAGTCCCTCAAAACTGTCACCAAGCTCATGGTCTACAGGGTCGTATTAATACCCGCCCTCCTGTATGGCTCAGAGACGTGGACCATGTAAAGTCGCTGGAGAAATACCACCAGCGGTGTCTCCGCAAGATCCTGCAAATCCCCTGGGAGGACAGACGCACAAACGTTAGCGTCCTCATCCAGGCCAACAACCCCAGCATTGAAACACTGATCACACTTGATTTGCTCCGCTGGGCAGGCCAAGTAGTTCGCATGCCAGACACGAGACTCCCAAAGCAAGCACTCTACTCGAAACTCGTCCACGGCAAACGAGCCAAAGGCGGGCAGAGGAAACGTTACAAGGACACCCTCAAAGCCTCCCTAATAAAGTGCGACATCCCCACTGACACCTGGGAGTCCCTGGCCATAGACTGCCCTAAGTGCATTCGTGAGGGCGTTGAGCTCCTCGAGTATCGTCGCCGAGAGTGTGCAGAAGTCAAGCGCAGGCAGCGGAAGGAGCGTGTGGCAAACCAGACTCCCTGCACACCCTTTCCCTCAATGACTATCTGTCCCAGCTGTGACAGAGACTGTGGTTCTCGTATTGGACTGTACAGCCACCTAATAACTCATGCTAAGAGTGGAAGCAAGTCTTCCTCGATTCCGAGGGACTGCCTATGATGATGATGATGATGGTCGCACAGACGCTAGTTGGTCTTCCTGGTGATGCCTCTGTCCTGGATTGGTGAACTTGATGGAAAAAATGGTAGGCCATTTCTGTAAATGAGCAGTTCGCGAAGTGCTAACTGTTTGTTGAGTTCTTGACTGCTCCTTCATTGAAAGAATCCAGAGATGTTACATTTGGCCTGCAAAACTCATTGTCCATCCAGACATTCTGGTCCCATGGACAAAAGATGGTTTTTCACAAATCTCACAAAGTTCGAAATGAAAAGGCCTTTGCCTTTCATGACGTCAGCATTGAGACTGTTCCCATGGCAACCCAAAAGAAAGACAGCTCCTACTATCAGTCCTTTTTAAAGTCCGATGTTCAAACACCATTTTGAAACGCCGCCCATGTGCACCTCCATTTTAAAAGGGTACAGATCCATTTTAAAAGTCAAAAAATCCTTCTGGTCCATACACACACTGATGTTGGCACCAGCCAAATCCTACACCACGGAAGAGAGGCAGGCAGTCTGGTTGAAAGACCCCCTCGATCGTCCTCTGCCTGGACCTGTTAATGGCCACCTTGGCCAGGCCCAGGAGCAGTCCTACGAGGAGACCATCTGACCTGCCCATTCCCCTCCGCACAGGGTGCCCAAAGTTCAGGAGCATGGGACTGAAGTGCAACCAAAAATTGAGGAGTAGCCCCTTCAAATAATGGAAGAGGGGCTGCAACCTCACACACTTTACATACACATGTAACACGGACTCTTCCAGACCGCAGAAATTACTGGCAGCTGGGAGTCCGTGAACCGATTGAAAAACTTATTGCACAGGACTGCTCCATGCAACACACTCCAGACCAAGTCCCCAATAAATAAAGGGAGGACTCCCACATAGAGAGCCCTCCATTGGGGACCCCGCCTCCTCCGGATGGCAAGATGGTGCGTCATTGCTCTACAAACCTGAGAGCATCCTCACCGGTGTATCCAATACATCTGTTATGTTCAGAATAACTCCACGAGGCTGTGTTGTAAACTTAAACCATTGTGAACTTGGTCTCTTTGATATAACTCCAAAGTGAGGCAGTAACGTGGTGGCCTGCCTTTTATACCTGCTTGCACCAGGGTACATACTGGTGACCCCTAGGTCTCCCGAAGGTGTGCCCTCTGGTGGCAAGTCTTACACACAGGCGAGGTTCACATACATAACATCAATTCCTCCCAAAGTCTTGAGTACAAGTTATTTACAGGTTGATGCAATCTGGCCGTCTGCGTTCCCGGGTTGATCGTCTGAGCTGACATCCTGGCATGGGCGAGTTGGTCGGGTCCTGGCTGCACGGCAGCTCGGCTGGTCTGGTCGGACTGTCGGGCAAGGTGGGTTCATTCTCGCGGTTGACAGCGAGGTCAATTGCTGGTTGGGTGTGTGTTGGTGGATCATAGATGGTGAGGTCTTCCTCAAACTGTTCTTGGTAGTCCGTGAATCGCAGTTTGGTCTGATCCAGGTGCTTTCTGCATGTTTGCCCATTCAACAATTTCACAACAAACATTCTATTCCCCTCCTTGGCTAAGGCAGTGCCAGCAATCCACTTGGGACTGTGACCGTAATTTAGAACAAACACCGGGTCATTGACTTCAATGCCACGCGAGGCCGCCGCGCGATCATGGTACGCGTTATGCCTGTGCCGCCGGGTTTCTACGTGATCATTGAGGTCCGGGTGGACTAAGGAGAGCCTGGTTTTGAGTGCTCTCTTCATTAACAATTCTGCAGGGGGACCCCAGTGAGCAAGTGGGGGCGCGTCCGGTAGCTGAGCAGGACCCTCGATAACCGGGTCTGCAAAGAGCCGTCCGTTACGCGTCTCAAGCTTTGCTTGATGGTTTGGACTGCCCGTTCCACTTGGCCGTTGGATGCAGGTTTAAATGGGGCAGACCTGACATGCTTGATGCCATTGCAGGTCATGAATTCGTTGAATTCTGAGCTGGTGAAACATGGTCCAGTGTCACTGACAAGGACGTCGACCCATGGGTGGCGAACATGGCCTTGAGGCTTTCAATGGTGACAGTGGACGTGTAATACGTATATAATACATTCAAACCATTTTGAGTAAGTGTCCACTGCTACTAGAAACATCTTCCCTAGAAAGGGGCCAGCGAAGTCTACGTGGACACCGGACCATGGTTTGGAGGGCCATGACCACAGACTCAGTGGGACCTTCCTGGGTGCGTTGCTCAGTTGTGAGCAAGTGTTACATTGGTGTACGCATGACTCTAATTCGGAGTCAATGCCGGGCCACCAGATGTGCGACCTGGCAATAGCCTTCATCATGACTATGCCTGGGTGGGTACTGTATAGGTCATGTATAAACGTTTCCCTGCCCTTCTTGGGCAAAATTACGCGATTCCCCCATAGGAGGCAATCCGACTGGACTGACAGTTCGTTCTTGCGTCGGTAAAAGGGCTTAATTTCCTCTTGCATTTCCCCGGGAACCCCGGACCAGCTCCCATTGAAGATGCATCTTTTTACTCGTGATAACAGGGGGTCTTGGCTGGTCCAAGACCTGATCTGGCGAGAGGGAGGGAGAACAGCCAGTTGTCGTGGTGCACATTGGTACCAACGACATAGGTAATAAAAGGGATTTAAGGAGCTAGGAGCTAAATTTAAAAATAGGACCTCAAAAGTAGTAATCTCGGGATTGCTACCAGTACCACGTGCTAGTCAGAATAGGAATCTCAGGATAGCGCAGATGAATACGTGGCTTGAGCAGTGGTGCAGCAGGGAGGGATTCAAATTCCTGGGGCATTGGAACCGGTTCTGGGGGAGGTGGGACCAGTACAAACCGGACGGTCTGGACCTGGGCAGGACCGGAACCAATGTCCTAGGGGGAGTGTTTGCTAATGCTGTTGGGGAGGAATTAAACTAATATGGCAGGAGGATGGGAACCAATGGAGGGAGAAAGAGGGAAACAAAAAGGAGACAAAAGCAAAAAACAGAAAGGAGATGAGGAAAAGTGGAGGACAGAGAAACGCAAGACAAAGAACAAAAAGGGCCTCTGTACAACAAAATTCTAAAAGGACAAAGGGTGTTAAAAAAATAAGCCTGAAGGCTTTGTGTCTTAATGCAAGGAGTATCCATAATAAGGTGGATGAATTAACTGTGCAAATAGATGTTAACAAATATGATGTGATTGGGATTACGGAGACGTGGCTCCAGGATGATCAGGGCTGGGAACTCAACATCCAGGGGTATTCAACATTCAGGAAGGATAGAATAAAAGGAAAAGGAGGTGGGGTAGCATTGCTGGTTAAAGAAGAGATTAATACAATAGTTAGGAATGACATTAGCTTGAATGATGTGGAATCTATATGGGTAGAGCTGCAGAACACCAAAGGGCAAAAAACATTAGTGGGAGTTGTGTACAGACCTCCAAACAGTAGTAGTGATGTTGGGGAGGGCATCAAACAGGAAATTAGGGGTGCATGCAATAAGGGTGCAGCAGTTATAATGGGTGACTTTAATATGCACATAGATTTGGCTAACCAAACTGGAAGCAATACGGTGGAGGAGGATTTCCTGGATTGCATAAGGGATGGTTTTCTAGACCAATATGTCGAGGAACCAACTAGGGGAGAGGCCATCTTAGACTGGGTGTTGTGTAATGAGAGAGGATTAATTAGCAATCTCGTTGTGCGAGGCCCCTTGGGGAAGAGTGACCATAATATGGTGGAATTCTGCATTAGGATGGAGAATGAAACAGTAAATTCAGAGACCATGGTCCAGAACTTAAAGAAGGGTAACTTTGAAGGTATGAGGCGCGAATTGGCTAGGATTGATTGGCGAATGATACTTGAGGGGTTGACAGTGGATGGGTAATGGCAGACATTTAGAGACCGCATGGATGAACTACAACAATTGTACATTCCTGTCTGGCATAAAAATAAAAAAGCGAAGGTGGCTCAACCGTGGCTATCAAGGGAAATCAGGGATAGTATTAAAGCCAAGGAAGTGGCATACAAATTGGCCAGAAATAGCAGCGAACCCGGAGACTGGGAGAAATTTAGAACTCAGCAGAGGAGGACAAAGGGTTTGATTAGGGCAGGGAAAATGGAGTATGAGAAGAAGCTTGCAGGGAACATTAAGACGGATTGCAAAAGTTTCTATCGATATGTAAAGAGAAAAAGGTTAGTAAAGACAAATGTAGGTCCCCTGCAGTCAGAATCAGGGGAAGTCATAACGGGGAACAAAGATATGGCGGACCAATTGAACAAGTACTTTGGTTCGGTATTCACTAAGGAGAACACGAACAACATTCCGGATATAAGAAGGGTCAGAGAGTCTAGTAAGGAGGAGGAACTGAGGGAAATCCTTATTAGTCGGGAAATTGTGTTGGGGAAATTGATGGGATTGAAGGCCGATAAATCTCCAGGGCCTGATGGACTGCATCACAGAGTACTTAAGGAGGTGGCCTTGGAAATAGCGGATGCATTGACAGTCATTTTCCAACATTCCATTGACTCTGGATCAGTTCCTATTGAGTGGAGGGTAGCCAATGTAACCCCACTTTTTAAAAAAGGAGGGAGAGAGAAAACAGGGAATTATAGACCGGTCAGCCTGCGATCGGTAGAGGGTAAGATGATGGAATCAATTATTAAGGATGTCATAGCAGCGCATTTGGAAAGAGGTGACATGATAGGTCCAAGTCAGCATGGATTTGTGAAAGGGAAATCATGCTTGACAAATCTTCTGGAATTTTTTGAGGATGTTTCCAGTAGAGTGGACAAGGGAGAACCATTTGATGTGGTATATTTGGACTTTCAGAAGGCTTTCGACAAGGTTCCACACAAGAGATTAATGTGCAAAGTTAAAGCACATGGGATTGGGGGTAGTGTGCTGACATGGATTGAGAAATGGTTGTCAGACAGGAAGCAAAGAGTAGGAGTAAATGGGTACTTTTCAGAATGGCAGACGGTGACTAGTGGGGTACCGCAAGGTTCTGTGCTGGGGCCCCAGCTGTTTACACTGTATATTAATGATTTAGACGAGGGGATTAAATGTAGTATCTCCAAATTTGCAGATGACACTAAGTAAGGTGGCAGTGTGAGCTGCGAGGAGGATGCTATGAGGCTGCAGAGCGACTTGGATAGGTTAGGTGAGTGGGCAAATGCATGGCAGATGAAGTATAATATGGATAAATGTGAGGTTGTCCACTTTGGTGGTAAAAACAGAGAGACAGACTATTATCTGAATGGTGACAGATTAGGAAAAGGGGAGGTGCAACGAGACCTGGGTGTCATGGTACATCAGTCATTGAAGGTTGGCATGCAGGTACAGCAGGCGCTAAGAAAGCAAATGGCATGTTGGCCTTCATAGCGAGGGGATTTGAGTACAGGGGCAGGGAGGTGTTGCTACAGTTGTACAGGGCCTTGGTGAGGCCACACCTGGAGTATTGTGTACAGTTTTGGTCTCCTAACCTGAGGAAGGACATTCTTGTTATTGAGGGAGTGCAGCGAAGGTTCACCAGACTGATTCCCGGGATGGCAGGACTGACCTATCAAGAAAGACTGAATCAACTGGGCTTGTATTCACTGGAGTTCAGAAGAATGAGAGGGGACCTTATAGAAACGTTTAAAATTCTGATGGGTTTGGACAGGTTAGATGCAGGAAGAATGTTCACAATGTTGGGGAAGTCCAGAACCAGGGGTCACAGTATAAGGATAAGGGGTAAGCCATTTAGGACCGAGATGAGGAGAAACTTCTTCACCCAGAGAGTGGTGAATCTGTGGAATTCTCTACCACAGAAAGTAGTTGAGGCCAATTCACTAAATATATTCAAAAAGGAGTTAGATGTCGTCCTTATTACTAAGGGGATCAAGGGGTATGGCGAGAAAGCAGGAATAGGGTACTGAAGTTGCATGTTCAGCCATGAACTCATTGAATGGCAGTGCAGGCTAGAAGGGCCGAATGGCCTACTCCTGCACCTATTTTCTATGTTTCTATGTTTCTACGTGACTCATCGCTCTCAAAAGCGTCCATTACAGAAGCAAGTCTGCGGGTTACGCCATTTCCACCCCGGTGGTGGGCAATGGCAACCGCCTGAGAGCGTCAGCGCAGTCCTCTGTGCATGGTCTGTGGTGGATTACATAGTCATATGCAGACAATGTTCGTGCCCACCTTTGGATGCGGGATGAAGTATTGGTGTTGATACCTTTGCTTTCTGAGAGCAGTGGTGTGAACAGTTTGTGGTCGGTTTCGAGCTCGAACCGGAGACCAAATAGATGTTGGTGTATTTTCTTAACCCCGTATACACAATCTAACGCTTCTTTCTCAACCATACGATAGGCACTTTCGGCCTTGGATCGACTTCTGGACGCATGTGCAACCGGTTGCAGTTTGCCTGACATATTTGCTTGCTGTAACACACACCCGACCCCGTACGACAATGCATCACATGCTCGTACTAAACATTTACATGGGTCATACAATACAAGTTGAGCATAGCAGGTTTCTGACCTTGTTAAAGGTTGTTTCTTGAGATTTACCCCAAGCTCAGTCATCACCCTTGCGTAGCAGCAAATGCAAGGGTTCCAGCAAAGTGCTCAACCCCGGTAGAAAGTTTCCAAAATAGTTGAGGAGTCCCAGGAACGAACGCAGCTCCGTCACATTCTGTGGTCTGGGTGCATTCTTGATGGCCTCCGTCCATGGATCTGATGCCATCCGCCGCAATCTTTCTCCCTAGAAATTCAACCTCTGGCGCCAGGAAAACACACTTGGAACGTTTCAACCCGAATCCCACTCTCTCCAGTCGCTTAGAACCTCTTCCAGGTTGTGCAAGTGTTCGGTGGTGTTTCGACCAGTGATCAGGATGTCATCCTGGAATACCATTGTACATGGAACCGATTTCAGCAGACTCTCCATGTTCCTCTGGAAGATGGCCGCCACCGAGCGAATCCCAAAGGGGCAACTGTGATACACAAACAGTCCTTTGTGCGTGTTGATGCACATCAACATCTTTGATTGTTCAGCCAGCTCCTGTGTCATGTACGTGGAGGTGAGGTCTAGCTTGGTTAAAGACTTTCCCCCTGCTAGTGTTGTTAACAGGTCATCCGCTTTGGGTAGTGGGTACTGATCCTGTAACGAGACTCGGTTGATTGTCACCTTGTAGTCCCGACAGATTCTGACCGTCCCATCGCTCTTTAGCACTGGCACAATTGGACTGGCCCACTCGTTGAACTCGACTGGCGATATGATTCCCTCTCGTTGAAGTCTGTCCAGCTCGGTTTCGACTTTCTCCCGCATCATATATGGGACTGCTCGGGCCTTGTGATGAACGGGCCATGCCCCAGGAACAAGGTGGATCTGCACTTTGGCGCCTGTGAAGTTGCCGATGCCTGGCTCAAATAACGGCGGGAATTTGTTTAGCACCTGGTCACACGGGGCGTCATCCGCCAAGGACAGTGCTTTGATGTCGTCCCCGTTCCATCAGATCTTGCCTAGTCAGCTCCTGCTGAACAGCGTAGGGCCATCGCCTGCTACAATCCATAGTGGTAAATCATGCACCATTCCGTCATACGATACATTCACTGCCGCACTGCCGATAACAAGTATGAGTTCTTTGGTGTAAGTGCGCAGTGTAATGTGAATCGGGCTCAGTTTTGGCTTCTGTGTCTTGTTACTCCACAGTTTCTCAAAGGCCTTCTGGCCATAATCAATTGGCTCGCTGCTGTCTCCAGTTCCATGGAGACTGGAATGCCGTTAACTTTGACTTTTAACATTATTGGAGGGCCTTTGGTGGTGAAGGTGTGTACCCCAAAAATTTCCTTCTCATCCTCCGGTTGAGTTGCCTCTCCTGCTCGTTCAGCGTGATGCACGCTGGATCAGTCGCTCTCTGCTGACTTTGCCACGTGGTGAGTCCGAGGTTGCTTGCACAATCGCTGGAGGTGCTCCATTGTTCCACAGCCCCTGCACACATAGTATTGAATCAACATTGATGGGCTCTGTGACTGCCCCCGCAGCGCCAACGTGGTGTTAATGGATTCGCATTAGCACTCCACAGCGGCCTGTGAGTCACCCTGGGCCTGGCTTCTGTAGCCATGTGGGCCCTACCATGTACAGTCCTGACTGCTGAAGGCATTATTTTAAGCACTGTACTTGCTGGTGAGCCTCGATTCTGTGAAGATATCTGCTTCGTGTTGTTGCTCGTGGATGTGAAGGCTTGGGCTATCGTGATGGCCCTGCTCAGAACCAGGGATTCGGCAGACAGCAGCTTGCGAAGAATGCCCTCATGGCCAATTCCAAGCATGATAAAGTCCTGCAACATTTCCCCCAAGAATCCTGCAAAGTCGCACTGCCCCGCAAGGCGTCTTAGGTCGGCGACGAAACTTGCCACATTCTGGCCTTCGGAGCGACAGTGCGTATAAAAGCGGTACCTGGCCATCAGGATGATCTCCTTTGGCTTGAGGTGTTCCTTAGCCAGCATGCACAGCTCTGCGTATGATTTGTCCGTTAGTTTGGCTGGTGCCAGCAAATTCTTAAAGAGGCCATATACCGATGACCCACATAGGGTGAGGAGAATCGCCCTGTACGATCTCTGTTTCAGTCATGTCCAATTCATTGGCCACGAAGTACTGGTCGAGATGCTCAACAAAGACTTCCCAATTATCACCCTCAACAAATCTCTGAAGAATACCAACGGCAGCCATTTTCGCGTGAATGTTCGTGATCTGTAACTTGTCGCCAGTTGTTATGTTCAGAATAACTCCACGAGGCTGTGTTGTAAACATAAACCATTGTGACCTTGGTCTCTTTAATCGAACTCCAAAGTGAAGCATTAACGTGGTGGCCTGCCTTTGATACCTGCTTGCACCAGGGTACACACCGGTGGCCCCAAGGTCTCCCGCAGGTGTGCTCTCTGGTGGCAAGTCTTACACACATAACAACATAACAATATACATAACAACACCCATGTTCAATCTCTAGTCTGTGCCCAGGTAGAGGTGGGGAGGTAGGATACAATTGGGTGCACTACCCCAGTTTGTGGAGAAGAAAATTGGTCAGGCTTCCCATTCTGACACATAAGATAGTCACCAATAAATCCAGTATTGAATTCAGGAGAAACTTCTGTATCCAGAGAGTGGTTCGAATGTGGAACTCACTACCACAAGGAATAGTTGAGGTGACTAGAATAGATGCATTCAAGGGGAAGCTCGATAAACACGAGGGAGAAAAGAATAGAAGGATATGTTGAGAGGGTGAGATAAAGAGGGATGGGCTGGCTCATGTGGAGCATAAATGCTGGCATCGACCAGATAAGTCAAATGTGGTTTCTGTTGAATGAAAGATCATGATGAAAGGTTCGGATGAAAGGTCATCGACCTGAAACGTTAAATTTGTTTCTCCCTCCACACATGCTGCCTGACCTGCTGAGTGCCATCAGCATTTTCTGTTTATATTTCAGATTTCCAGCATCCACTGTATTTTGCTTGTTTTTGGTGTGTTTCTGCGCTGTACATGCAAAATAGTGTGGCAGATTAAAGTATGTGAATGTGAAGCTAACACATTCCTATTTTCTAGTCGGTTTTCTGTTTTAACCACATCCCATGAAGCACAGATACTAATTTAAGGCATGTTTGCTGCCATCTTGTGACAGATAAAGTGCAACTCCTCAGATCTTGTATTCTGTACCTCGCCAATTTACATTTATATTGCACTTTTTCCAATGAAATCCTCCACAGTACTGTATAGGAGCAAAAGCTAGGGGAGATGAAGAAAGGCAACGGTCAGAGGTACATCTTGTGAAGAGGCCTTTTTTTTTAAGAGGAAACAAAGCAGAGGACCAGGAGGAGTATTCCAAAGTGCAGAGGGGTGGTGGCTTGTCAGGAGAGAAAAGGGTAACTGCCAGGACCATTGCTGGGGAAGGTGGTAAAAGTAGAATGCGAAGGATTTGAAAACATGATTTTGAAACTGATTAATTGGGGAATAGATTTACATTACGTACAAAACGTTGTACGTGAAGAGGAGGGTATAGCCAGGAAAGAGCAACAGCTGAGTTAAAATCTATCCTAATAGTGTCTGGCCCAGGATTAATGTTTAATAAAAGACTTGCATTTATATAGCGCCTTTCACGATCACCAGATGACCCAAACCGCTTTACAGACAATTAAGTATTTTTTAAACTGTAGTCACTACTGTAATAAGAACATAAGAACATAAGAAATAGGAGCAGGAGTAGGCCATACGGCACCTCGAGCCTGATCCGCCAATCAATACGATCATGGCTGATCTGAACGTGGACTCAGCTCGACTTCCCCGCCTGCTCCCCATAACCCCTTAACCCCTTATTGTTTAGGAAACTGTCTATTTCTGTCTTAAATTTATTCAATGTCCCAGATTCCACAGCTCTCTGAGGCAGCGAATTCCACAGATTTACAACCCTCTGAGAGAAAAATTTCTCCTCATCTCAGTTTTAAATGGGAGACCCCTTATTCTAAGATCATGCCCTCTAGTTCTAGTCTCCCTCGTCAGTGGACACAGCCTCTCTGCATCCACCTTGTCAACCCCCTCATAATCTTAGACGTTTCGATAAGATCACCTCTCATTCTTCTGAATTCTAGTGAGTAGAGGCCCAACCTTTCCACATAAGTCAAACCCCTCATCCCCGGAATCAACCTAGTGAACCTTCTCTGAACTGCCTCCAAAGCAAGTATATCCTTTCATAAATATGGAAACCAAAACTGCACACATTATTCCACGTGTGGCCTCACCAATACTATGTATAGCTGTAGCAAGACTTCCCTGCTTTTATACTCCATCCCCTTTGCAATAAAGGCCAAGATTCCATTGGCCTTCCTGATCACTTGCTGTACCTGCATACTATCCTTTTGTGTTTCATGTACAAGTACCCCCAGGTCCCACTGTACTGCAGCACTTTGCAATCTTTCTCCATTTAAATAATAACTTGCTCTTTGATTTTCTTTATGCCAAAGTGCATGACTTCACACTTTCCAACATTATATTCCATCTGCCAAATTTTTGCACACTCACTTAGCCTGTCTATATCCTTTTGCTGATTTTGTGTGTCCTCCTCACACATTGCTTTTCCTCCAATCTTTGTATCGTCAGCAAACTTGGCTACATTACACTCAGTCCCTTCTTCCAAGTCATTAATATAGATTATAAATAGTTGGGGTCCCAGCACTGATCTCTGTGGCACCCCACTAGTTACTGATTGCCAACCTGAGAATGAACCATTTCACCCGACTCTCTATTTTCTGTTAGTTATCCAATCCTCTATCCATGCTAATATATTACCCCCAACCCCATGAACTTTTATCTTGTGCAGTAACCTTTTATGTGGCACCTTGTCAAATGTCTTCTGGAAGTCCAAATACACCACATCCATTGGCTCCCCTTTATCCACCCTGTTCATTACATCCTCAAAGAATTCCAGCAAATTTGTCAAACATGATTTCCCCTTCATAAATCCATGCTGACTCTGTCTGACTGAATTATGTTTTTCCAAATGTCCTGCTACTGCTTCTTTAATAATGGACTCCAACATCTTCCCAACCACAGATGTAGG
Source organism: Pristiophorus japonicus (assembly GCF_044704955.1). Lineage (NCBI taxonomy): Eukaryota > Metazoa > Chordata > Chondrichthyes > Pristiophoridae > Pristiophorus > Pristiophorus japonicus. The sequence goes on from NC_091997.1 coordinate 40,673,128, forward strand.
AAGCGCGGCAGCCAATTTGCGCACAGCAAGCTTCCACATTCAGCAGTGTGATGATGACCAGATAATGTTTTTGTTTTGTTGGCTGCGGGATAAGTATTGGACAGCACACCAGGGATAACTCTTCTGCTCTTCTTCGAAATAATGTCACGGGATCGTTTACGTCCACCTGAGAGAGCAGACAGGTCCTCGGTTTAACATATCATCTGAAAGACGGCACCTCCAACATTGCAGCCCTCCCTCAGCACTGCATTGGAGTGTCAGCCTCGATTTTGTGCTCTGGTCTCTGGAGTAGGACTCGAACCCACAACCTTCTGACTCACCGGTGAGGGTGCTATCCAAGAACCAGGGCTGACACTTTAATGAGAACTGCTGATATGGATGTGCTGGTAGGGCATCTTGACCCCTAATTTAAATTGATCTGTATTTCTTTTACATTCAGCCCTGCATTTCAACTTTTCATATCCCATCTGCATCTTTTAAAATATTTGGCTAATTTCTATACCCAACGCCCCAAATCAGTTCCTTTGATAGTATTACTTTGGACAATAGCAACCAGTAGCTGTTCAGGACAATGGTCTGTGAGCTCTCTCCACCCAATGCTTTGTTGACCACACTTGGCTTAGGAACAACTAGCACTCTGTACATTATAGCTCTGCTCCCAGTGAGTTAACTAGTATCTTGGAGAGATGCTTTATTGTTTGGCTAAGTACTCATTATCCTTGTAAGGGCCACCAAGGAGCCTAGCCTATTGTTGCTTCGTACAAAGGCCCTAGGAATTAAGGAGGGTCTGGCCCTCAGATACAAACTCATAATTCTTTGAATTTCAAAGAATAGTACAGCTGGTAATTCCTTCCAGTATCTAGGAAACAGATCCACAACATAAACAATGAGCAAAGTGTTAAGTTCAGAATAACTCCACAAGACTGCCTTATAAGCTCAAACCATTGTGACATTGGTCTCTTTATTCTAACTCCAAAGTGAGGCAGCAACATGGTGGATTGCCTTTTATACCTGCTTGCCCCAGGATGCACAGGTGACCCTTAGGTCTCCCACAGATGTGCCTCTAGTGGAAAGTCTTACACATTAGTGAGGTTTGCATCCATAAAATCACTTCCCCCCCCCAAAGTCTTACGTACAAGTTATTTACAGGTTGAGGCGATCTGGCGCCCTGCATTCCCGGATCGATCACCTGAGTTGAAGTCCTGACATGGGTGAGTTGGTCGGATCAAGGCAGCGCGGCTGGTCTGATCGGACTGTCGGGCATGGTGGGTTCATCCTCGTGGTTGACAGCAAGGTCAATTGCTGGTTGGGTGTGTGTTTGTGGATCATAGATGGTAAAGTCTTCTTCAAACTGTTCTTGGTTGTCAGAAAATCGCAATTGGTCTGATCCAAATGCTTCCTGCACATTTTCCCATTCAACAGTTTAACAACAAACACTCTATTCCCCTCCCCAAAAGGCAGGTAACTATAGGCCGGTTAGTTTAACATCTGTAGTGGGGAAAATGCTTGAAGCTATCATTAAGGAAGAAATCGTGGGACATCTAGATAGGAATAGTGCAATCAAGCAGATGCAACATGGATTCATGAAGGGGAAATCATGTTTAACTAATTTACTGGAATTCTTTGAGGATATAACGAGCATGGTGGATAGAGGTGTACCGATGGATGTGGTGTATTTAGATTTCCAAAAGGCATTCGATAAGGTGCCACACAAAAGGTTACTGCAGAAAATAAAGGTATGCGGAGTCAGAGGAAATGTATTAGCATGGATAGAGAATTGGCTGGCTAACAGAAAGCAGAGAGTCGGAATAAATGGGTCCTTTTCTGGTTGGAAATCGGTGGTTAGTGGTGTGCCACAGGATCGGTGCTGGGACCATAACTGTTTACAATATATATAGATGACCTGGAAGAGGGGACAGAGTGTAGTGTAACAAAATTTGCAGATGACACAAAGATTAGTGGGAAAGCGGGTTGTGTAGAGGACTCAGAGAGGCTGCAAAGAGATTTAGATAAGTTAAGCGAATGGGCTAAGGTTTGGCAGATGGAATACAATGTCGGAAAATGTGAGGTCATCCACCTTGGAAAAAAAAACAGTAAAAGGGAATATTATTTGAATGGGGAGAAATTACAACATGCTGCGGTGCAGAGGGACCTGGGGATCCTTGTGCATGAATCCCAAAAAGTTAGTTTGCAGGTGCAGCAGGTAATCAGGAAGGTGAATGGAATGTTGGCCTTCATTGCGAGAGGGATGGAGTACAAAAGCAGGGAGGTCCTGCTGCAACTGTATAGGGTATTGGTGAGGCCGCACCTGGAGTACTGCGTGCAGTTTTGGTCACCTTACTTAAGGAAGGATATACTAGCTTTGGAGGAGGTACAGAGACGATTCACTAGGCTGATTCCGGAGATGAGAGGGTTACCTTATGATGATAGATTGAGTAGACTGGGTCTTTACTCGTTGGAGTTCAGAAGGATGAGGGGTGATCTTATAGAAACATTTAAAATAATGAAAGGGATAGACAAGATAGAGGCAGAGAGGTTGTTTCCACTGGTCGGGGAGACTAGAACTAGGGGGCACAGCCTCAAAATACGGAGGAGCCAATTTAAAACCGAGTTGAGAAGGAATTTCTTCTCCCAGAGGGTTGTGAATCTGTGGAATTCTCTGCCCAGGGAAGCAGTTGAGGCTAGCTCATTGAATGTATTCAAATCACAGATAGATAGATTTTTAACCAATAAGGGAATTAAGGGTTATGGGGAGCGGGCGGGTAAGTGGAGCTGAGTCCACGGCCAGATCAGCCATGATCTTATTGAGTGGCGGAGCAGGCTTGAGGGGCTAGATGGCCTACTCCTGTTCCTAATTCTTATGTTCTTATGTTCTCCTTGGCTAAAACAGTGCCAGAAATCGATTTGGGCCCATGACCGTAATTGAGAACAAACAACGGATCATTAACCTCAATGTCACGCGATACAGTCGCATGATCGTGGTACTCGTTATGCTGGTGCCGTCGGGTTTCTACATGGTCATTGAGATCCTGGTGGACTAAGGAGAGCCTGGTTTTCAGTGCTCTCTTCACTAACAATTCTGCAGGGGGAACCCCGGTGAGCGAGTGGGGGCGCGTCTGAGATAACTGGGTCTGCAAGGAGCCGTCTGTTACGCATTTCAAGCTCTGCCTGATGGTTTGGACTGCCCGTTCCTCTTGACCATTGGATGTGGGCTTAAATGAGGCAGACCTGACATGCTTAATGCCATTGCGGGTCATGAATTCGTTGAATTCCGAGCTGGTGGAACATGGTCCATTGTCACTAACAAGGACGTCGGGCAAACCATGGGAGGCGAATATGGCCCTGAGGCTTTCAAAGGTGGCAGTGGACGTACATGATGACATTATTTTTCATTCAATCTGTTATGTATGTATGTAGACCTTACCCAAATGTAAGACTTGCCACCAGGGGGCACACCTGTGGGACACCTTAGGGTTACCTGTGCACCCTGGGGCAAGCAGGTATAAAAGTTGACTCACCATGCTGCTTCCTCACTCTAGAGTCTGAAATAAAGAGACCAAAGTCACAACAGTTTGAGCTTGCGATATAGTCCTGTGGATTTATTCTGAACATAACAAATTGGCGACAAGTAACGGATCATGAACTTTCACGCAGTAATGGCTGCCATTGATATTCTGGAAAGATTTGTTGAGGGTGATGATTGGGAAGCCTTCGTTAAGCGCCTCGACCAGTACTCTGTGGCCAATGAATTGGACAAGGCTGAGACGGCGCAGGGCGATTCTCCTCATCGTATGTGGATCATCGGTACATGGCCTCCTAAAAAATTTGCTGGCACCGGTCAAAATAACGGACAAATCTTAGACAGAGCTGTGTACGCTGGCTAAGGAACATCTCAAGCTAAAGGAGAGCATCCTGATGGCCAGGTACCGCTGTTACATGCACCGTCGCTCCAAGGGCCAGAGCCTGGCGATTTTGTCGCCAACCTAAGACGCCTTGCAGTGCAGTGCCTTTGCAGGATCCTTGGCGGAAATGTTGCGGGACTTTTTCGTGCCTGGAATTGCCCACGAGGTCATCCTTCGCAAACTGTTGTCTGCCAAATCCCTAGATCTGAGCAAGGCCATCACGATAGCCCAAGCCTTCATATCCAAGAGCGATAACACGAAACAGATATCTTCACAGAATCAAAGCTCACCGGCGAGCGCCGTGCACAAAATAATGTTTGCAGCAGGCAGAACAGCACAGGGCAGGGCCCACCTGGTTGCAGAGGCCAGACCTAGGCCTAGAGTGACTCAGAATCTGCCGTGGGGTGTGAATGCATATCAATTAGCACCATGTTGGCGCTGCGGGGGCAGCCATAGAGCCCATCAATGTCGATTCAAGCCCTATGTGTGCAAGGGCTATGGAACAATGGGGCACCTCCAGCCAATGTGCAAATGATCTCTGACTCACCACGTGGCAGAGTCAGGAGAGGATGACCGATCCAGCGAAGATCACGATGAACGAGCAGGAAAGGCAACTGAACCTGAGGATGAAGAGGAAGTATATGGGTATGTTCACACCAAAAGCCCTCCGATAATGTTAAAAGTTGAACTTAACGGCACTCCAGTCTCCATGGAATTAGACACGGGGGCGAGTCAATCAGTCATGAGCTAGATGGCTTTCGAGAGGCTGTGGAGCGACGAAGCCAAGCGACCCGAGCTGATCCCGATTCAGGCAAAGCTGCGCAACTACACCAAGGAACTGATACCAGTTATTGCTAGTGCGGACATAAGAGTATCCCATGAGGGAGCAGTGCATGGGGCCAACGCTGCTTGGCAGGAGGTGGATGGGGAAGATTCGATGGAACTGGGAAGACCTCTGCGTACCCTCTCCGGCGAACGAGGCCTCCCTTTCCCAAATGCCGAGCAAATCCCCACTTCCAGCTAAACCAGGCATCGAAGCGCAGATCTATCTGCAGATCCCCGAGGCACAGGCCTCTCGTCACAACCACGAGGAGGTAAAGTTCAACCGAGCAGAGGTACAGGCGCAGCACCCACCACCCGAAGCCGACGACCCCTTCGCGACGATGGAAGAGGCTCCAGGTCGACAATGCAGAGTGGGACTCTGCCTGAAATTATCCGAATGCGTCTTCCCAACGCCAGAGGCAAAATACCTGGGAAGGAAGATCATGGCAGTCGGCATCACGGACGAGAGGGCGTCCAGACCACGGAACGAGAAGACATCCAGACCACAGGACGAAAGTGCGTCCAGATCACGGGACGAGAGTACGTCCAGACCCCAGGACGAGAGTGCGTCCAGACCATGGAAGGTCGCCGTAATAGAACGGAGGAATGTGTCGCCCAGCAAGGAAGACAACTGGGTTTGGGGCAAAGGTAAAGGGGCAGCCGCGGTGAACGGCAGGAATCCACCACGCTCAAATAAATTGTGTGCACCATGTAACCCGTGCAAGCGGTCTTTCGCAGTCAATGATGTAGCATTGTATGGGGTTGGGGGTACCTTACAACAAGCCAAAGTAGCGGGTGAACACCAACTGGTTGTATATGTATCTAACAAAGTATTTGTAGCAAGTGAGATGTTACCGCACGGGGTCGGGAAGGTTGTGCAGCAAGCAAAAGTAGCGGGCGAGCCCAAAATGATTGAACATGTATCAAATAAGTTAAACAAAGCAGCAGCCTGTGTTCACGGACTAAAGAGACGTACCAAAGAATGTCCCAAAATGTGCTCGAGTCAAACAAGCTGCTCATCCCACAAGCTTGGGAGAGCAGAGGCACCATTATCGATGCATTGTTTCGTGATGTCCAACACTGTCTGTGCACTATAACATAGAAACATAGAAACATAGAAAAATAGGTGCAGGAGTAGGCCATTCGGCCCTTCGAGCCTGCACCACCATTTGATAAGATCATGGCTGATCATTCCTTCAGTACCCTTTTCCTGCTCTCTCTCCATACCCCTTGATCCCCTTAACCGTAAGAGCCATATCTAACTCCCTCTTGAATATATCCAGTGAACTGGCATCAACAACTCTCTGCGGCAGGGAATTCCACAGGCTAACAACTCTCTGAGTGAAGAAGTTTCTCCTCATCTCAGTCCTAAATGGCCTACCCCTTATCCTAAGACGATGTCCCCTGGTTCTGGACTTCCCCAACATCGGGAACATTCTTCCCGCATCTAACCTGTCCAGTCCCGTCAGAATCTTATATGTTTCTATGAGATCCCCTCTCATCCTTCTAAACTCCAGTGAATAAAGGCTCAGTTGATCCAGTCTCTCCTCATATGACAGCCCAGCCATCCCTGGAATCAGTCTGGTGAATCTTCGCTGCACTCCCTCAATAGCAAGAACGTCCTTCCTCAGACTAGGAGACCAAAACTGAACACAATATTCCAGGTGAGGGCTCACTAAGGCCCTGTATAACTGCAGTAAGACCTCTCTGCTTCTATATTCAAATCACCTAGTTATGAAGGCCAACATACCATTTGCCTTCTTTACCGCCTGCTGTACCTGCGTGCCCACTTTCAGTGACTGATGAACCATGACACCAGGTCTCGTTGCAGCTCCCCTTTTCCTAGTCTGCCGCCATTCAGATAATATTCTGCCTTCGTGTTTTTGCCCCCAAAATGGATAACCTCACATTTATCCACATTATACTGCATCTGCCATGCATTTGCCCACTCACCTAACTTGTCCAAGTCACCTTGCAGCGTCTTAGCGTCCTCCTCACAGCTCACCGGTCTATAATTACCCGGTTTCTCTCTCCCTCCTTTTTTAAAAAGTGGTGTTACATTAGCTACCCTCCAGTCCATGGGAACTGATCCAGAGTCGATAGACTCTTGGAAAATGATCACCAATGCATCCACTATTTCTAGGGCCACTTCCTTGAGCACTCTGGGATGCAGACGATCAGGTCCCTGGAATTTATTGGCCTTCAATCCCATCAATTTCCCTAACACAATTTCCCGCCTAATAAGGATATCCTTCAGTTCCTCCTTCTCACTAGACCCACTGTCCACTAGTACCTTCGGAAGGTTATTTGTATCTTCCTTCGTGAAGACAGAACCGAAGTATTGGTTCAATTGGTCTGCCATTTCTTTGTTCCCCGTTATAATTTCACCTGAATCCGACTGTAAGGGACCTACATTTGTTTTTACTAATCTTTTTCTCTTCACATATTTATAGAAGCTTTTGCAGTCAGTTTTTATATTCCCTGCAAGCTTCCTCTCGTACTCTATTTCCCCCCTCTTAATTAAACCCTTCGTCCTCCTCTGTTGAATTCTAAATTTCTCCTAGTCCTCAGGTTTGTTGCTTTTTCTAACCAATTTGTATGCCTCTTCCTTGGCTTTAACACTATCCTTAATTTCCTTTGTTAGCCATGGTTGAGCCACCTTCCCAGTTTTATTTTTACTCCAGACAGGGATGTCCATTTGCTGAAGTTCATCCATGTGATCTTTAAATGTTTGCCATTGCTTATCCACCGTCAACCCTTTTAGTATCGTTTGCCAGTCTATTCTAGCCAATTCACGCCTCATACCGTCGATGTTACCTTTCCTTAAGTTCAGGACCCTAGTTTCCGAATTAACTTTGTCACGCTCCATCTTAATAAGGAATTCTACCATATTATGGTCACTTTTCCCCAAGGGGCCTCGCACAACACGATTGCTAATTAGTCCCTTCTCATTACACAATACCCAGTCTAGGATGGCCAGCTCCCTGGTTAGTTCCTCGACATATTGGTCTAGAGAACCATCCCTAATACACTCCAGAAAATCCTCCTCCACCGCATTGATACCAGTTAGGTTAGCCCAATTAATGTGTCGATTAAAGTCGCCCATGATTACTGCTGTACCTTTATTGCACACATCCCTTATTTCTTGTTTGATGCTGTCCCCAACCTCACTACTACTATTTGGTGGTCTATACACAACACCCACTAGCATTTCCTGCCCTTTGGAATTACGCAGCTCCACCCATACCGATTCCACATCATCCAGGCTAATGTCCTTCCTTACAATTGCATTGATTTCATCTTTAACCAGCAACGCCGCCCTGCCTCCTTTTCCTTTCTGTCTATCCTTCCTAAATGCTGAATACCCTTGGATGTTGAGTTCCCAGCCTTGATCACTCTGGAGCCATGTCTCCGTGATGCCAATCACATCATATCCATTAACTGCTATCTGCGCAGTTAATTCATCCACCTTATTCCGAATACTCCTCGCATTGAGGCACAGAGCCTTCAGGCTTGTTTTTTTTTAACACACTTTGCCCCTTTAGAATTTTGCTGTAATGTAGCCCGTTTTATTTTTTGCCTTGGATTTCTCTGCCCTCCACTTTTACTATTCTCCTTTCTATATTTTGCTTCTGCCTCCTTTTTATTTCCCTCTGTCTCCCTGCATAGGTTCCCATCCCCCTGCCATATTAGTTTAACTCCTCCCCAACAGCATTAGCAAACACTCCCCCTGGGATATTGGTTCCAGTCCTGCCCAGGTGCAGACCGTCTGGTTTGTACTGGTCCCACCTCCCCCAGAACTGGTTCCAATGTCCCAGGAATTTGAATCCCTCCCTTCTGCACCACTCCTCAAGCCACGTATTCATCTGAGCTATCCTGCGATTCCTACTCTGACTAGCACGTGGCATTGGTAGCAATCCTGAGATTTCTACTTTTGAGGTCCTACTTTTTAATTTAGCTCCTAGCTCCCTAAATTCATCTCGTAGGACCTCATCTACTTTTCTACCTATGTCATTGGTACCTATATGCACCACGACAACTAGCTGTTCACCCTCCCTTTTCAGAATGTCCTGCACCCGCTCCGAGACATCCTTGACCCTTGCACCAGGGAGGCAATATACCATCCTGGAGTCTCAGTTGCGGCCGCAGGAACGCCTATCTATTCCCCTTACAATTGAATCCCCTATCACTATCACTCTCCCACTCTTTTTCCTGCCCTCCTGTGCAGCAGAGCCAGCCATGGTGCCATGAACTTGGCTGCTGCTGCTCCCCCCTGATGAGTCTGATCATGATCTGCCATGGGCCAGGCACAGAGAGCGGCACCCATGCTCTCAGTTGGCCACCGTTGCCCGCCCCCCTAGGATGGAAACGGCGCAGCCTGCAGACCCACTCGCGGTCGTGGAAGTGCTAGAAAGCGAGGGGTCAACCGTAACGGCCCCCCAGCTTAGGACCTGAACCAGCCAGGATCCCATGTTACCACCTGCCACAGGTAAACTGCTAGACGGGATGTGGCGACCTATCCGCCAAAAAGACAGTAGACCCACCCCAACGTTGCAAAGCAAGGCAGGGCGACTACACGCAGTCGGTGGTCCGGGGCCCCCATACTATGGCCCAATGTCCACTGGGACCACTCGGCCTCCCGCCACTACCGAAAGTCTTAAGGCCATTGCGACCATCCTGGGCTTGCCAGACCTCAGGGTCAGCGCCCAAATCACTAAACCCAGCACCACGCCTGCCACGGTAGACTCCCTACAGACCCGGCTATCCTGGGTGTTACGCAATCACCAGACAGAATCACTCAGAACCAAGCCTTCCATATGCCATCAGCAGGGAATGCACCATAAGTGCATGGCCTCTCCATGCGACATCAGAATAAGTGATGTAGACCATGTTCAGGGCTCCAGTCGGGCCGCTAGCACCGCATTAGCCAAGGGGGGGCATGGAGAGTATGTGATGAAAATGGAGTGTTTGATTGTGAAACCATGTACTGGGCTAACGAGTAAAGCAGTGGGACGAGACCAAACTGCAAACGACAGATAACCAGGAACCACACTGAAGGGATCTGGCCCCCAGCGACCCACTAATACGATCAACTTCACTGTCAACCACAAGGATGAACCCACCATGTCAGGACTTCAACCCAGGCAATCGACCCAGGGACACGGGGCGCCAGATCACCTCAACTTGCAAATAACTCGCACAATAAGACTTTGGGGGGAGTGATGTATGTATGTATGTAGACCTTACCCAAATGTAAGACTTGCCACCAGGGGGCACACATGTGGGAGATCTAAGGGTCACCTGTGCACCCTGGGGCAAGCAGATATAAAAGGTGATTCACCATGCTGCTTCCTCACTCTAGAGTCTGAAATAAAGAGACCATAGAAACATAGAAAATAGGTGCAGGAGTAGGCCATTCGGCCCTTCTAGCCTGCACCGCCATTCAATGAGTTCATGGCTGAACATTCAACTTCAGTACCCCATTCCTGCAGTTTGAGCTTGCGATATAGTCCTGTGGGTTTATTCTGAACATAACACAATCCATTTAGATTAAGCGCCAACTGCTACTAGAAACATCTTTCCTAGAAAAGGGCCAGCAAAATCTACGTGGACCCTGGACCACGGCCTGGAGGGCCATGACCACAGGCTCAGTGGGGCATCCCTGGGTGTGTTGCTCAACTGTGAGCGAGTGTTGCATTGGTCTACACATGACTCCAATTTGGAGTCAATGCCGGGCCACCAAACGTGCAACCTGGCGATAGCCTTCGTCATAACTATGCCTGGGTGGGTACTGTGTAGGTCACGTATAAGCGTTGCCCTGCCTTTTTTTGGCAAAACCACACGATTCTCCCATAGGAGACAATCCGATTGGATGGACAATTCATCCTTACGTCGGTGGAACGGCTTAATTTCAACTTGCATTTACCCGGGAACCGCCAACCAGCTCCCATTTAGGATGTAGCTTTTTACTAGTGATAGCACAGGGTCTTGGCTAGTCCAGGTCCTGATCTGGCGAGCAGTGATGGGTGACCCCTCGCTCTCAAAAGCATCCATTACCAGAAGCAAGTCTGCGGGTTGCGCCATTTCCACCCCGGTGGTGGGCTATGGCAGCCGACTGAGGGTGTCAGCGCAGTTCTCAGTGCCTGGTCTGTGGCGGATTACATAGTCATATGCCGACAATGTTAGTGCCCATCTTTGGATGCGGGATGAAGCATTGGTGTTGATACCTTTGCTTTCTGAGAGCAGTGAAGTAAGCAGTTTGTGGTCGGTTTCGAGCTCGAACCGGAGACCAAATAGATATTGGTGCATTTTCTTAACCCCGTATACTAATGCTAATGCTTCTTTCTCAACCATACTGTAGGCTCTTTCAGCCTTAGATAAACTTCTGGATGCATATGCAACCGGTTGCAGTTTGCCTGACACATTGGCTTGCTGTAACACACAACCGATCCCATACGACGATGCATCACAAGCTAGTACTAAACGTTTACATTGGTCATAAGTAACTTGTTAGAGCATAGCAGGTTTCTGGCCTTATTAAAGGCTGTCTCTTCAGATTTACCCCAAACCCAGTCATCACCCTTGCGTAGCAATAAATGCAAGGGCTCCAGCAAAGTGCTCAACCCCGGTAGAAAGTGACCAAAATAGTTGAGGCGTCCCAGGAACAAACGCAGCTCCGTCACATTCTGTGGTCTGGGTGCATTCTTGATGGCCTCTGTCTTAGAATCCGTGGGTCTGATGCCGTCTGCCACAATCTTGCTCCCCAGAAATTCGACCTCTGCCATCAGGAAAACACGCTTGGAGCGTTTCAGCCTGAGTCCTACTCTGTCCAGTCGCTTTAGAACCTCTTCCAGGTTGTGCAAGTGTTCGGTGGTGTTGTGATCAAGATGTCGTCTTGGAACACCACTGTGCATGGAACCGATTTCAGCAGACTCTCCATGTTCCTCTGGAAGATGGCCGCCGCCGAGCGAATCCCAAAGGGGCACCTGTGATACACAAACAGTCCTTTGTGCGTGTTGATGCACGTCAACTTCTTCGACAATTCAGCCAGCTCCTGTGTCATATATGCAGAGGTTAGGTCTAGCTTGGTGAACAACTTTCCCGGTGTTGCGAATAGGTCCTCCGCTTTAGGTAGTGGGTACTGGTCCTGTAATGAGACTCGGTTGATCGTTACCTTGTAATCCCTGCAGATTCTGACCGTCCAATCGCTCTTTAGCACCGGCACGATTAGACTGGCCCACTCGTTGAACTCGACTGTCGATATGATTCCCTCTTGTTGAAGTCTGTCCAGCTCGATCTCGACTTTCTCTCGCATCATATATGAGAATACTCAAGCCTTGTGATGAACAGGCCGTGCCCCAGGAACAAGATGGATCTGCACCTTGGCTCCTTGAAGTTGCCAATGCCTGGCTCAAATAACGCCGGGAATTTGTTTAGCACCTGGGCATACGGGGCATCATCCATCGAAGACAGTGCTTTGATGTCGTCCCAGTTGCATCGGATCCTTCCTAGCCAGCTCCTGCCGCCAGCGTTGGGCCATCACCTGGCACAATCCATAATGGTAAATCATGCACCATTCCGTCGTACGATACTCTCACTGTCGCACTGCCGATAACAGGTATGAGTTCTTTGGTGTAAGTGCACAGTGTTGTGTCAATCTGACTCAGTTTTGGCCTCTGTGCCTTGTTGCCCCACAGTTTCTCAAAAGCCTTCTGGCTCATGATTGATTGACTCGCCTCCGTGTCCAATTCCATGGAGACTGGAATGCTGTTAAGTTTAACTTTATTGGAGGGCTTTTGGTGGTGAAGGTGTGTACCCCATACACTTCCTCTTCATCCTCCAGTTGAGTTGCCTCTCCTGCTCGTTCAGCGTGATCCGCTCTGGATCAGTCATCCTCTGCTGATTCTGCCACGTGGTGAGTCAGAGGTCATTTGCACATTCGCTGGAGGTGTCCCATTGTTCCACAGCCCTTGCACACATAGTGTTTAAATCAACATTGATGGGCTCTATGACTGACCCGCAGTGCCAGCATGGTGTTAATGGATACCCATTTGCACCCCACAGCAGCCTCTGAGTCACCCTATGCCTGGCCTCTGTGGTCGTGTAGGCCCTACCATGTACAGTTCTGCCTGTGCATTATTTTATGCACAGTACTTGCCGACGAGCTTCGATGCTATGAAGATACCTGTTTCATGTTGTCGCTCGTGGATATGCAAGCCTGGGCTATTGTGATAGCCTTGCTCAGATCTAGGGATTTAGCAGACAGCAGTTTGAAAACAAAGACCTCGTGGCCAATTCCAAGCACTAAAAAGTCCCGCAACATTTCCCCAAAGATCCGGCAAATTCGCACTGTCCCGCAAGGCATCTTAGGTCAGTGACAAAGCTCACCACGTTCTGGCCCTCGGAGCGATGGTGGGTGTAAAAGCGATACCTGGTCATTAAGATGCTCTCCTTTGGTTTGAGGTGTTCCTGAACCAATGTGTACACAGCTCTGTGTAAGACTTATCTGTTGGTTTCACTGGTGCCAGCAGATTTTTGATGAGGCCATATATCGAAGACCCACATACGGTGAGGAGAATCGCCCTGCGCTTGACCGCCATCTCAGCCATGTCCAGCTCGTTGGCCACGAAGTACTGGTCGAGACACTCAACAAAGGCTTCCCAATCATCACCCTCAACAAATCTCTCGAGAATACCAATGGCAGCCATTACCGTGTGAAAGTTCGTGATCTGTAACTTGTCGCCAGTTGTTAAGTTCAGAATAACTCCACGAGACTGCATTGTAAGCTCAAACCATTGTGATCGTGGTCTCTTTAATCTAACTCCAAAGTGAGGCAGCAGCATGGTGAATTGCCTTTTATAACTGCTTGACCTAGGGTGCACAGGTGACTCTAAGGTCTCCCACAGGTGTGCCCCCTAGTGGCAAGTCTTATACGTTGGTGAGGTTTGCATACATAACACAAAGCATAACATTTTCACATGGCTTATGTTTGATTGACACCTTAATCAAAATCAGTGTCATCGTATTTCTATACAAAAGAGACTCGAAAAGGTTGCAATGACATGGAGCAAGGCTGGACTTGTGTGCAGGTAGGCAGAGATCTAGCAGATATCAGCAGGAACTTGGGTGATGAGGGTTCAGGAATCAGGAAATAGGATACAAGAGAATTCTATATAAATTGAATTTTGTGTATTGGGACTTAAGAGAACGACTAGAATCATACAATAGTACAGCACAAAATGAGGCCATTCGGCCCATTGAGTCCGCACTGGCTCTTTTGAAGAGCAAACCAGTAAGGCCCACTCTCCTGCTCTTTCCTCATATCCCTGCAATTTTTTCTCCTTGAAGTATTTATCCAATTCACCTTTTGAAGGCTACTATTGAATCTGTATCCATCACCCTAGCAGGCAGTGCATTTCAAATCCTAACCACTCGTTGCGTAAATGTCTTTCCTCATGTTGTCTCTGGTTCTTTGCCAATCATCTAAAATCTGTGCCCTCTGGTAATCAACCCAGCAGCCATTGGAAATAGTTTGTTAAACACCTCTACAGCCTTCTTTGCTCTAAGGAGAAGAAGCACAGCTTCTCTAGTCTATGCACATAACTGGAATCCCTCATCCCTGGAAGCTTTCTAGTAAATCTCCTCTGTAACCTCTCCAAAGCCTTCACGCCCTTCCTAAAGTGGGGCTTCCAGAATTGGACAATACTTCAGTTGGGGCTGAACTAGTGTTTTACATAGGGTTAGCATAAATTCCCAGCTTTTGTAATCTATGCTTCTATTTATTAAGGCCAGGATTCCATATGCTTTTTTAAGCTATCCAGCCACCTTCAAATATTTGTGCACAAAAATCACAGGTCCCTCTATTCTTATACCCCCTTTAAAATTGCACCATTTTGACTGTATTGTCTTGCCTCATATTGTGTTCCAAACACAGATGAGACTGTACACAGGGAGGTTAAAGTAACAGTGACCTCAGTTTTTATTAAGACACTCTAGAGTAACAGGCCTTAGGGGCCGGCTTATATACAGTGCTCCCAAGGGATGCTGGGATCCCTTAGGACTTCAGGGGATGTGCTCCCTGGTGGCGGAACATGGGAGTGCATGCTTTACAGATACACAACATCACTCCCCCGCAAAGTCAAAGTGAAAACTATTTACAACGTGAGGCGGGTCGGGAGCCTTTCTTTCCCTGGTGGACCGCCTCGGTACAAATGTCTGTTCTGGTGTGTTGGCTGTGCCTTCGCTGGGCTGGCGTGTTGTTGGTCCTGCAGGGCTGCTGGGTGAGCCTGGCTTTGCTGGGCTGTTGGGCGTGATGGGTTCGATTTCCTGGTTCGGCGTGGTTTCGTTGTTCCTTTGGGTGTGTGTTGTGGGCTCGAAAAAGGTGGTGTCTGCTGTGGGTTGTTCAGGGCAGTCTGTGAACCGCAGCCTTGTTTGGTCCAGGTGCTTTCTGCAAATTTGTCCATTGTCTAGTTTGACTATGAACATCCTATTCCCTTCTTTAGCTATCACCGTGCCCGCGATCCGCTTGGGACCATGTCCATAGTTTAGCACATACACGGGGTCATTCAGATCAATTTCCCGTGACACAGTGGCGCGACCATTGTTTACATTTTGTTGCTGCCGCCCGCTCTCTACCTGATCATGCAGGTTGGGGTGAACCAGCGAGAGTTTAGTTTTAAGTGTCCTTTTCATGAGTAGCCGGGGGCACCCCTGTGAGCGAGTGGGGTCTCATGCGGTAGCTGAGCAGTACTCAGGACAGGCGGGTTTGGAGTGAGCCTTCAGTGACTCGTTTAAGGCTCTGTTTGATTGTTTGTACTGCCCGTTCTGCCTGCCCATTGGAGGCTGGTTTCAACAGGGCCGAGGTGACATGTTTGAGCCCATTGTGGGTCATGAATTCTTTAAATTCGGCACTGGTGAAACATGGCCTGTTGTCACTAACCAGTATGTCAGGCAGGCCATGGGTGGCAAACATGATCCTCAGGCTTTCACATTCAATCCATTTTGAAAAAGCATCCACCACCACCAGGAACATTTTACCGAGAAACGGGCCCGCATAGTCGACACGGATCTTCGACCATGATCTGGAGGGCCAGGACCACAAACTTAGTGGTGCCTCTCTGGGAGCGTTGCTCAACTGAGCACACACGCTGCATTGCCGTACATAGGACTCTAAGTCAGAGTCGATACCTGGCCACCACATGTGGGATCTGGCTATCGCTTTCATCATTACTATACCCGGGTGTGTGCTATGGAGATCCGAGATGAACGTCTCCCTGCACTTTTTTGATAGCACTATGTGGTTACCCCACAACAGGCAGTCTGCCTAAATGGACAGCTCGTCCTTTCACCGCTGCAACGGCTTGATTAGCTCTTGCTGGCCCAGCTCCCATGCAGTACACAGTTTTTTACTCGGGACAGCAGAGTATCTTGGCTGGTCCAAGTCCTAATCTGGCAGGCCATGACAGGTGATTTATCATTTTCAAACGCTTCCATGACCATTAACAAGTCTGCGGGCTGCGCCACCATCAACAAGTTTGCAGGCTGCACCATTTCCACCCCCGAGGTGGGCAATGGGAGCCAACTGAGAGCATCCGCACCATTCTCGGTGCCTGGCCTGTGGCGGATGGTATAGTGATACACTGATAGCGCGAGTGCCCACCTTTGTATGTGGGCTGAGGCATTAGTATTTATCCCCTTGTTTTCAATGAACCCGGGATGTGAGGGGCTTGTGATCGGTTTCCAGCTCAAATTTGAGGCCAAACAGGTACTGATTCATTTTTTTTACCCCGAACACACATGCTAATGCCTCTTTCTCAATCATGCTGTAGGCCCTCTCGGCCTTAGACAAGCTCCTGGAAGCATAGGCGACAGGTTGCAACTTCCCCGCAACGTTAGCTTGTTGTAATACACACCCGACTCCGTACGACGACGCATCACATGCTAACACGAGTCTTTTACACGGGTTTGATCCCATTGCGGGTCATGAATTGTTTATATTCGGCACTGGTGAAACATGGCCCATTGTCACTAACCAGTATGTCAGGCACGCGATGGGTGGCAAACATAGCCCTCAGGCTTTCAATGGTGGCTGCGGCGGTGCTTCCCGACATTATTTCACATACAATCATTTTGAAAAAGCATCCACCACCACCAGGAACATTTTACCGAGAAACGGGCCCGCATAGTTGACATGGATCCTTGACCATGGTCTGGAGGGCCAGGACCACAAACTTACTGGTGCCTCTCTGGGCGAGTTGCTCAACTGAGCACACACGCTGCATTGCTGTACACAGGACTCTAAGTCAGAGTTGATAACGGGCCACTACACATGGAATCTGGCTATCGCTTTCATCATTACTATACCTGGGTGTGTTCTGTGGAGATCCGAGATGAACGTCTCCCTGCCCTTTTTGGGTAGCACTATGCAGTTACCCCACAACAGGCAGTCTGCCTGAATGGACAGCTCGTCCTTTCGCCACTGGAATGGCTTGATTAGCTCTTGCATTTCAATGGGGATGCTGGCCCAGCTCCCATGCACTACACAGTTTTTTACTCGGGACAGCAGAGAATCTTGGCTGGTCCAAGTCCTAATCTGGCGGGCCGTGACAGGTGATTTATCATTTTCAAACGCTTCCATGACCATCAACAAGTCTGTGGGCTGCGCCACCATCAACAAGTTTGCAGGCTGCACCATTTCCACCCCCGAGGTGGGCAATGGGAGCCAACTGAGAGCATCCGCACCATTCTCGGTGCCTGGCCTGTGGCGGATGGTATAGTGATACGCTGATAGCGCGAGTGCCCACCTTTGTATGTGGGCTGAGGCATTAGTATTTATCCCCTTGTTTTCAACGAACCCGGGATGTGAGGGGCTTGTGATCGGTTTCTAGCTCAAATTTGAGGCCAAACAGGTACTGATGCATTTTCTTTACCCCGAACACACACGCTAATGCCTCTTTCTCAATCATGCTGTAGGCACTCTTGGCCTTAGACAAGCTCCTGGAAGCATAGGCAGCAGGTTGCAACTTCCCCGCAACGTTAGCTTGTTGTAATACACACCCGACTCCGTACGATGACGCATCACATGCTAGCACAAGTCTTTTACACGGATTATACAATACAAGCAGCTTGTTGGAGCATAAAATGTTTCTGGCTTTCTCAAAAGCAATTACTTGGTTTTTTTCCCCATACTCAGTTCTCACCTTTACGCAATAACACATGTAGGGGTTCTAAAAGGGTGCTTAACCCGGTAGGAAGTTACCAAAATAGTTGAGGAGTCCCAGGAACGACCACAGCTCCGTGATGTTCTGTGGCCTGGGCGCGTTCCTGATAGCCTCTGTCTTGGCGTCTGTGGGCCGAATGCCGTCTGCGGCGATCTTTCTCCCCAAAAACTCCACTTCTGTTGCCATGAAGATGCATTTCAACCTCTTCAGACGCAGCCCTATGGGATCCAGTCGCTGGACCTCCTCCAGGTTTTGTAGGTGCTCGACAGTGTCCCGACCCGTGACCAATATGTCATCCTGAAAAATCACCGTGCGTGGTACCGACTTGAGTAGGCTCTCCATGTTTCTCTGGAAGATTGTTGCAGCTGACCGAATTCCAAATGGGCATCTGTTGTAGATGAACAGTCCCTTGTGCGTGTTGATGCAGGTGAGGCCCTTCGAAGACTCCTCCAGCTCCTGCGTCATGTAGGCCGAAGTCAGGTTGAGCTTGGTGAACGTCTTGCCTCCAGCCAGCGTCGCAAATAGGTCGTCTGCCTTAGGTAGCGGGTATTGGTCCTGTAGCGAGAAACGATTAATAGTTACTTTATAATCGCCGCAAATCCTGACCGTGCCATCACTTTTGAGTACTGGATCAATTGGGCTGGCCCACTCGCTGAATTCCATTGGGGAGATGATGCCCTCGCATTGCAGCCTGTCCAGCTCGATTTCCACTCTCTCCCTCATCATGTGAGGTACCGCTCGCGCCTTGTGGTGAATGGGTCATGCCTCTGGGACCAAGTGGATCCGCACCTTCACCCCGGAAAAGTTTCCAATGCCTGGCTCAAAAAGGGAAGGAAATTTGTTAAGAACCTGGGTACATGAGACCTCATCGACATGTGATAGCGCTCGGATGTCATCCCAGTTCCAGCAGATTTTGCCCAGCCAGCTCCTTCCAAGCAGTATGGGGCCATCACCCGGACAATCCAGAGTGGCAGCTCGTGCATCGTGCCCTCGTACGTGACCTTGACCATAGCGCTGCCCAGGACAGTGATTAACTTTTTGGTGTACGTTCTCAGTTTCGTGTGGATGGGGCTCAGGGTTGGTCTGACTGCCTTGTTGCACCACAGTCTCTCAAACATCTTTTTACTCATGATGGATTGGCTAGCGCCAGTGTCCAGTTCCATGGCTATGGGCAAGGCATTCAGTTTTACGTTTAGCATTATAGGTGGACATTTCGTCGAAAATATGTGCACCCCGTGTACTTCAGCATCTGCCTCCTCTCTCTGAGGCTCAAAATTGCTTTGATCCACCATGGACCGATCTTCCTCTGTCACGTGGTGGTTAGCAAGTTTTGCAGAGCTTGCAGCTTGTCTGCAAGCTTGTTGGAGGTGCCCCATTGTTCCACAGCTCTTGCAAACATATCCTTTGAAGCGGCATGAATAGGTTGAATGGAAGCCTCCACAACGCCAACAAGGTGTGAATTGCCTTGCATTCATCCTTTGTTGCGGACTCTGAGTCACCTGAGGCCTGCTGGCAGTTGCAGACTCGTGGTTTCTGCCCTGTACATTTCTGTTCGCAAACACAGTCCCAGTTAATTTATGAACATTACTAGCACTTGTGTGCTGAGAGATTTGTTTGGTGTTATCGCAATTGCCTTACTGAGGGTCGGTGTCTCTACAGTCAAAAGTTTTCGTAGGACGGTGTCGTGGCCAATGCCCAGTACAAAAAAGTCCCTGAGCATTTGCTCCAGTTAGCCATCAAACTCACATTGTCCTGCAAGTCGCCTTAGCTCGGCGACGTAGCTCGCCACTTCCTGACCTACAGATCGCTGGTACGTATAGAACCGATACCTCGCCATCAGCACACTCTCCCTCGGGTTAAGATGCTCCCGAACCAGTGTACACAGCTCCTCATATGATTTATCTGTGGGTTTCACTGGAGCCAGAAGATTCTTCATGAGGCTATAGGTCAATGCCCCGCAGACCATGAGGAGGGCCGCTCTCCTTTTTGCAGTGCTTCCTTCTCCGTCCAGTTCGTTGGCTACAAAGTACTGCTCTAACCATTCCACATAGGCTTCCCAGTCCTCACCTTCCGAGAACTTCTCCAGGATGCCCACAGTTTTCTGCATCTTTGCATTGGATTTGTGTACTCGTCGCCAGTTGTTGTGTTCCGAACACAGATGAAACTGTACACAGGGAGGTTAAAGTAACAGTGACCTCTGTCTTTATTAAGACACTCCAGAGTGAATAACAGGCCTTAGGGGATCCCATGGGACTTCAGGGGACGTGCTCCCTGATGGCGGAACATGGGAGTGCATGCCTTACAGATACACAACACTGACAACACTGAAATAAGAGCAGGAGAAGGCCATACGGCCCCTCAGGCCTGCTCTGCTATTTAATACGATTATGGCTGATCTGATCATGGACTCAGGTCCACTTCCCTGCCCGCTCTCCATAACCCTTATTCCCTTATCGTTTAAGAAACTGTCTATTTCTGTCTTAAATTTATTCAATGTCCCAGCTTCCACAGCTCTCTGAGGCAGCAAATTCCACAGATCCACAACCCTCTGAGAGAAGAAATGTCTCCTTATCTCAGTTTTAAATGGGCAGCCCCTTATTCTAAGATTATGCCCTCTAGTTAGAGTCTCACCTATCAGCAGAAACATCCTCTCTGCATCCACCTTATCAAGCCCCCTCATAATCGTATACGTTTCGATAAGATCACCTCTCATTCTTCTGAATTCCAATGAGAAGAGGCTCAATCTACTCAACCCCCTCATCTCTGGAATCAACCTTGTGAACATTCTCTGAACTGCCTCCAAAGCAAGTATATCCTTTCGTAAATATGGAAACCAAAACTGCACGCAGTATTCTAGGTGTGGCCTCACCAATACCCTGTACAACTGGAGCAAGACTTCCCTGCTTTTATACTCCATCCCCTTTGCAAAAAAAGATGAAGATTCCATTGGCCTTTCTGATCACTTGCTGTACCTGCATACTAACCTTTTGTGTTTCATGCACAAGTACCCCCACGTCCCGCTGTACTGCAGCACTTTGCAATCTTTCTCCATTTAAATAATAACTTGCTCTTTATTTTTTTTCTGCCAAAGTGCATGACCTCACACCTTCCAACATTATACTCCATCTGCCAAATTTTTGCCCACTCACTTAGCCTATCTATATCCTTTTGCAGATTTTGTGTGTCCTCCTCACACATTGCTTTTCCTCCCATCTTTGTATCGTCGGCAAACTTGGCTACGTTACACTCAGTCCCTTCATCCAAGTCATTAATATAGATTGTAAATAGTTTGGGCCGCAGCACTGATCCCTGCGGCATCCCACTGGTTTCTGGTTGCCAACGATAGAATTATTTATCCCCACTCTCTGTTTTCTGTTAGTTAGCCAATCCTCTATCCATGCTAATATATTACCACCAACCCCGTGAACTTTTATCTTATGCAGTAACCTTTTATGTGACACCTTGTCAAATGCCTTCTGGAAGTCCAAATACACCACATCCACTGGTTCCCCTTTATCCACCCTGTTATTACATCCTCAAAGAATTCTAGCAAATTTGTCAAACATGTCTTCCCCTTCATAAATCCACGCTGACTCTGCCTGACCAAATTTTGCTTTTCCAAATGTCCTGCTACTGCTTCTTTAACATTGGACTCCAACATCTTCCCAACCACAGATGTTAGACTAACTGGGCTATAGTTTCCTGCTTTTTAATCTTCCTCCACTTTTAAATAGGGGCGTTACATTTGCAGTTTTCCAATCTGCTGGGGACTCCCCAGAATCCAGGGAATTTTGGTAAATTACAACCAATGCATCCACTATCCCTGCTGTTACTTCATTAAGACCCTAGGATGCAAGCCATCAGGTCCAGGGGATTTATTCACCTTTAGTCCCATTATCTCACTGAGTACCACCTCCCTAGTGATTGTGATAAGTTCCTTCCCCCCCCCGTAACCTGCTGACTGTCCACTGTTGGAATATTGTTAGTGTCCTCTAACGTAAAGACTGATACAAAATATTTGTTCAGAGTTTCTGCCATCTCCATGTTCCCCATTACTAATTCCCCGGTCTCGTCCTCCAAGGGACCATCATTTACTTTAGCCACTCTTTTCCTTTTCATATACCTATAGAAACTCTTGCTATCTCTTTTTATATTTCGTGCTAGATTACTTTCATAGTCTATCTTCCCTTTCTTAATCATTTTTTTAGTCATTCTTTGTTGGCTTTTAAAAGCTTCCCAATCTTCTGTCCTCCCACTAGTTTTGGCCACATTGTACGCCCTTGTTTTTAATTGGATACTGTCTTTTATTTCTTTAGTTAGCCACGGATGGCTATATTTTCTCTTATGCCCTTTCCGCTTCACTGGAATATATTTTTCTTGAGTTGTGAAATATCTCCTTAAATGTACACCACTGTTCATCAACCGTCCTACATTTTAATCTATTTTCCCGAGTCTCCTTTATTTAAGCGCAGTACGCTGGTTAGAGATCCAGCTTTCTCACCCTCCATCTGAATTTGAAATTCAATCATGCTACTAAAATGCATCACCTCACACTTTTCTGCGTTGCATTTCACCTACCATGTGTCTGCCCAATCTACTAGTCTTTCTATGTTCACTTAAAAGACTATTATTTGCAATTGTTATACAGGTACTTCCAATTTTCATGTCATCTGCAAAGTTTGAAATTGTGCCCAAGTCATTAATGTATACCATGTTACCAAGAGGGAAGGAAAAAGTCGAATCTGGAAAGTGGCATGTAAATGGATGAGGACTTGACGTGAGACAACAAACGGTGGAAACAAGTAGTTCTGGTGATTGACTGGATGTGAAGTTTGAAGCTCTGCTCAGGAAAATTTCTCCCCAACTCTGAAGTAGCCAAGCACCCGGCTCCCCATGACTCATCACTGGACATTACATTCTACAGCTTGATGCATCGTAAAGCAAATAGCTCAAACTAGCAGCAACCGAAGAGCAGGCTGACCTTTCTGAACAATTAATTGCCTGCCACCGGCATTCATGCCCTGGACAGGTCGAATATCAGTACTAAACAAATGAATCTTCTTTAATAAAAAGTGATTGAAATGCGTTTGCGAGACGAGGAACAGATTTGCGCAATGGAAATGCAACCAATTGGATGGAAATTTCATTTAAGGCTCTTTCAGCTAAGGAGATTTTCACCCAATTTGACCCAGTCCAAACAGCTCCCACACATCAGAGTTCTCAATATATTCCCAATATCCCACCAGTGGCTACAGTTCAATCCCACATTCATACATCAAATATCTAAGGGACCGTGCCAAAATACCGCCGATGCTGGAATCCGAAACCAAAACAGAAAATGCTGGAAACACTCAGCAGGCCAGGCAGCACCCATGGAGTGAGAAACAGTTAGCGTTTCAGGTCTGTGACCCTTCGTCAGAACTGGAAAAGTTAAGAGACGTAACAGATTTTAACCAGCTGCAGAGGTGTGTGGAGAGGAGCAGAGGGGAGGAAAGAACAGAAGGGACAGTCTGTGAGAGGGTGGAAGGCAGGAGCAGTTAAATGTTGCAAATAGAGTTGGCAGAATCATAAACAGCTGCTGCCTGAATAATAGTGGCAGAGGTTATAGTCTGAAATTGTTGAACTCGATGTTGAGACCAGAAGGCTGTAAAATGCCTAATCGAAAGATGAGGTGCTGTTCTTCGAGCTTACGTTGAACTTCTTTGGAACAGTGCACGAGCCCAAGTAGTCAGAGTGGGAGTGGAGCAGGGCAATTAAGGTGGTAAGTGACTGGAAGCTCAGGGTCACCCATACAGACTGAATGGAGGTGTTCCGCAAAGCAGTCACCCAGTCTGCGTTTGGCCTCTCCAATGTAGAGGAGACCGTATCATGAGCAGTGAATACAGTATAGTAAATTGCAAGAACAAGTAAATCGGTGTTTCACCTGGAAGGAGTGTTTAGGGCCCAGGACAGTCAGAAGGGCAGAGGTAAAAGGGCAGGTACTACATCTCCTGCGCTTGCACGGGAAGGTGCCGTGGGGAGGGGGATGGGCTGTTTGAGGAATGGACCAGGGTGTTGCGGAGGCAGCTGTCCCTTCGCAATGCTGAATTGGGGGGGTGGGGTGGGGGGCGGTGAGGGAGAAGAGATGTTTGGTGCTGAGATCACGCTCGAGATGGCGGGGGATGATCCGTTAACTTGAGGTTGGCGGGGTGAAAGGTAAAGACAAAGGGAACCCGATCGTGGTTCTGGGAGGGGAAGGGGTGAGAGCAGAAATGTGGGAAATGGTAGGCACACGGTCGAGGGGGGCATGTCAAGCACAGTAGAGGGGAATCCTCTGTTGAAGAAAAACACATATCGGAAGCACGAGTATGGCATCTTCAGAACAGATGCAGCGGGGAGAAACGGAAGAATGCAATAGACCTTACAGAAAGCGGTGCGATAGGTAGTCCAGGTAGCTGTGAGCTTATAGTGGTGGTTGGTCAATAGCCTATCCCCAGAAATGGAGACAGAGAAGTCAAGGAAGGGAAGAGCCAAAGATGGATCATGTGAAGGTGAGGGGGGTGGAAATTGGAAGCAAAGAGAATTAAATTTTCCAGGTCTGGGCGAGAGCAGGAATGGCACCGTTATCAATGTACCAGAAAATGATCAGCAAGGGGACCAGAGTAGGAGTGGAACAAAGAACATTTCACATGCCACAAAAAGGCAGGCATAGCACGGAACCACAGCAACTTTAATGTGGAGGAAGTTAGGAGTCAAAGGAAAAGTTGTTCAACGCGGGAACAAGTTCAGCCAGGTGGAGAAGGGTGGTGGATGAGGACTGGTTGGGCCTCTGTTCAAGAAGCAGAGCACCCTCAAGCTGTTCTGGTGGGGGATGGAGGTATAGACTGATTGGACGTCCAGTGAAAAAGGAGATGATGGTTGGAGCCAGGAAACTGTTTGGTAGAGGGGTGAATGTAGGTGGGAAAACACTGGACAAGGGGAGTAAGAGTTGCAATTGAAAGCACTAAGTTCCATGGAGCACTCCACCAAGTTTCCAGGCTGAACACCAGGCCACATCCTCCGGTCCACTCAACAGCCATCACCGCCCTCCCCCCAGCACCTTCCCGTGTAAGCGAAGGAGATGCAACATTTGACCGTTTACCTCCATCCTTCCCACCGTCTCAGGCCCCAAACACTCCTTCCAGGTGAAACAGCAATTTACTTGTACTACTTGCAATTTAGTATACGGTATTCGCTGCTCACAATGGGAATACCAAACGCAGTTTGGGTGACCGATTTGAGTTACACCTACGTTCAGTCCGTAAGAGCGACCCTGAGCTTCCGGTCGCTTGTCACTTTCATTTCCCCGCTCCACTCCCACTCTGACCTCCCTGTTTTCAGCCTCTTACACTTCCAACGAAGCTCAAGGAATAGCACCTCATCTTTCGATTAGGCACTTTACAGTCTTCTGGACTCGAATTCAACAATTTCAGACCATAACTTCTGCCCCTATTTTTTTTTTCCAGGTGGCAGCTGTCTGATTCTGCCACCCCCATTTTCAACATGTAACCACTCCTGCCTTCCACCCCATCACAGACTGTCCCTTTTGTCTCCCCCCACCTCTGAAGCCAGTTAGCATCGGTCACATCTTACTTTTCCAGTTCTAACGAAGGGTCACAGACGCAAAACATTAACTCTTTCTCCACAGATCCTGCCTGACCCGCTGAGTGTTTCCAGTATTGTGTGTTTTCTAAGGGGCCCAAACGTTCATTGTATAATTGCACTTGAAACTGATATTAACTATTAGCACAAATACTTCAACAGCCAAGCTGGTACAATAACCAATTTTTTTTTTTTATTAGTTTGCAAGTCTGTACAAGGAGATCAGTTTATTTTTTCGACTCTTCTTCCTTGGACAGAGTCTTAATGATCTCTTCCTTCTTGGCCTGCAGACGCTCTTCACGGCGCTTACGAGCTTCCTTGGTCCTGGTCCTGCGAGCTTCAGCTTGGTCACTGCAACACAATGAACTCTGGTCAGCACTCGCACTAGTTTGAGTTCCTCTTAAAAATTGATACCATATTAAACATTCAATGTTTCTAAAGAGCAAAGCATCTAACTAGTTTAGGTTTTGGCTAGAATAGCATATGATCACAGATCAACACCCACAGCAATGCAAGTGTGAAGAGAATCAATTCTTAATTCAACCTCTCTGGAAGGTTGAGATTCACAATCACAAAATACTTAAAAAAATACACTCAATAAAGTGCACACGCTCAAAACACTCCAGTTAGAAAATAGGTAGAGTTAGTTGCATCAGTCTCAAGAGCCGAACACAATTAAGGCCCCAAATTGAACTCTGGACTGCAATTCCAAAATGCCTCTTGCAGATGTTTGCAAAGTACTTACGCCAGAAGCTTCTTGCGAGCCTTATCTGCCTTCAGCTTGTGAATGTGCTCCATCAAGATACGTTTATTCTTGAACACATTACCCTTCACCTTCAGATACAGGCTGTGGTACCTACAGAGGTGCAACAGGGAAAAATATAGTTCACACAATTGCATGTTAGTAGCATCATAATTGAACTCTGTTGTTGAAGGATGGAGCAACTCAGTTTATTTCATAAGTGAGGAATGCTCATTATCTACAAGATGAATGCATCCTAAGAAATTAAGTACAAATTTCCAATCTTGGTAAGAACTAGTCATGCAGGATTTCTGGAAGCAGGTCTGAAATATTTAACACAAGGACTAAGAATTTGCATTTCTGAAACCTAAATTTAGAAATTTGACCCATCACTGCCACATTACCCATCATAGGCCTTACCCTGGATTTCTAATTATTCAAATCAAAGGGGAATTCGAGCCATTTCAATGTCACTTACCAGAATAAGTTTTGAGCATGGAAGTGTTCTGAAGTAAATAAATCTACAAATATAAGCCACAGACTACCAGCAAATCCAGAGACTGGGCTACGCAAATGCATTAACTGACATCTCCACTTGGCTGCCTATCAGAGCTGCCAAATACACGACCATTTGAGGCGTAGAAGCAGAGATTTACATGGGCACACCATACGTCGAAACGGAAGCTGCCCGGGCTGTACCAGTAGATAACTAATTTGAAATGCAAAAACCAAGCAGGCTAGCCTGGTAAATTTGTGGAAAGACAAACCATAATTCAGCACATCACTAATAAACTCATGTTAAGCAATCTCAAAAGGCTATACAGAGCAGAGATCTCTGTTGCGAATGGAAGTGACTTTGTATTCAAAACCAGGACAATTCTATCGCACAAGATTGCAGGTAAATGGTTGTTGGGTAATTTTGCTTAGAACGTCCTGGTGAGAACGATTCCAGTGGACTCAGTTAGCTGATGTCAGTCAGGGACACAGTGGGGGCACATTATTAATTGTCCCAGCACCCCAGATTAGGGAGGAATTAAAGACAGACTGCCCAACAACTGATAGAAACAAACGTGGGTATCAGGTCAAGACAGGAGACATAAGATTCTTATGAGTAACTACTTGAGCAAGGTAGAAGTCGGCAGGCAGACCAAACCCAACCACCACCTTTGGGAAAGGAATCGCTCTGCCAGGGATAATCATCAAGGAACCTTACATGTGGCGATCGATCTTCTTAGACTCCCTGTATCTGCGAAGCAGACGCCTCAGAATTCTCATTCTCCTCATCCAGGACAGTTTCTCAGGCATACGGGCATTGGCTGTACCCTTTCTCTTACCTAATCAGAGACACACGAAGAGCACATTTAACAGACTAAACTTCAATCGCAGAAACACAATGCAACCAAAGCCAACCTACACAATTAATACCAAATTGAACTGGTAAGAAGTGGCGATCAAATGTCCCGTGCCCGTCAGACCGCACCTCGAGTACTGCGTCCAGTGAGAAACAAGATGCAAACACTGGAGGGCAAAGAGCTAAAAGGCCAATACCTAGTATATAAGTTATGAGGAAACGCAAGAGATACCTGGGCTTCTCAGTCTGTAAAAGGCACCCATGGTGTTCTTAGAGACATACAAGATAGTTCAGGGTATGGAAGAGGTACGGTTGGAATACAATTTGCATCTCTAACCAGCGTACTAAGCTCAAATAAAGGAGACTATGAAGATATGAGGGCAGAGTTGGCTAAAGTGGACTGGGAAAATAGATTAAAGTGTAGGACGATTGATGAACAGTGGTGTGTATTTAAGGAGATATTTTTCACAACTCTCAAGAAAAATATATTCCAGTGAGGAGGAAAGGGTGTAAGAGAAAAGATAGCCATCTGTGGCTAAGTAAAGAAATAAAGGACGGTATCCAATTAATAACAAGGGCATACAATGTGGCCAAAACTAGTGGGAGGACAGAAGACTGGGAAGCTTTTAAAAGCCAGCAAAGAATGACTAAAAAAATGATTAAGAAGAAAGGGAAGATAGACTATGAAAGTAAACTAGCACAAAATATAAAAACAGATAGCAAGAGTTTCTATAGGTATATAAAAAAGAAAAAAAAAAAGTGGCTAAAGTAAATGTTGGTCCCTTAGAGAGGACGAGACCAGGGAATTAGTAATGGGGAACAAGGAGATGGTAGAAATTCTGAACAAATATTTTGTATCAGTCTTTACGGCAGAGGACACTAACAATATCCCAACAGTGGATAGTCAAAGGGATCTTGGGGGGGGGGGGGGGGGGGGGGGTGGTGAAAGGAACTTAACACAACTAAGGAGGTGGTACTCAGTAAGATAATGGGACTAAAGGCAGATAAATTCCCTGGACCTGATGGCTTGCATCCTAGGGTCTTGAGAAGAAGCGGCAAGGAAAGTGCATGTATTGGTTGTAATTTACCAAAATTCCCTGGATTCTGGAGAGGTCCCAGCAGATTGGAAAACTGCAAATGTAACATCCCTAGTTAAAAAAGGAAGCAGACAAAAAGCAGGAAACTATAGACCAGTTAACCTAACATTTGTGATTGGGAAAATGTAGGAGTCCATTATTAAAGAAGCAGTAGCAGGACATTTGGAAAAGCATAATTTGGTCAGGCAGAGTCAGCGTGGATTTATGAAGGGGAAGTCATTTTTAACCAATCTGCTGGAATTCTTTGAGGATGTAATGGTCAGGGTGGATAAAGGGGAACCAGTGGATGGGGTGTATTTGGACTTCCAGAAGGCATTTGACAAGGTGCCACTTAAAAGGTTACTGCACAAGATAAAAGTTCACGGGGTTGGGGCTAATATATTAGCATGGACAGAGGATTGGCTAACTAACAGAAAACAGAGAATGGTTCAATCTCGGGTTGGCAATCAGTAACTAGTGGGGTGCCGCAGGGATCAGTGCTGGGATCCCAACTAACTATACACAATCTATATTAATGACTTGGAAGAAGGAACCAAGTGTAACAGACAAAGTTTGCTGATGATAGAAAGATGGGAGGAAAAGCAATGTGTGAGGACAAAAAAAATCTGCAAAAGAACAGATAGGCTATGAGCAGGCAGAAATTTGGCAGATGGGAGTATAATGTTGGAAAATGTGAGGTCATGCACTGTGGCAGAAAAAAAAAATCAAAGAGCAAGTTATTATTTAAATGAAGATTGCAAAGTGCTGCAGTGCAGCAGGACCTGGGGGTACTTGTGCATGAAACACAAAAGGTTAGTACGCAGGTACAGCAAAGGGGATGGAGTATAAAAGCAGGAAAGTCTTGCTACAGTTATACAGGGTATTGGCGAGGCCACACTTGGAATACTGCGTGCAGTTTTGGTTTCTATATTTACGAAAGGATATACTTGCTTTGGAGGCAGTTCAGAGAAGGCTCACTAGGTTGATTCCGGAGACGAGGGGGTTGACTTATGAGGAAAGGTTGAGGTGGTTGGGCCTCTACTCATTGGAATTCAGAAGAATGAGGGATGATCTTATCGAAATGTATAAGATTATGAGGGAGCTTGACAAGGTGGATGTAGAGAGGATGTTTCCAATGATAGGGGAGACTAGAACTAGGGGACATAATCTTAGAATAAGGGGCCGCCCGTTTAAAACTGAAATGAGGAGGAATTTCTTCTGAGGGTTGTAAATCTGTGGAATTCACTGCCTCAGAGAACTGTGGAAGCTGGGACATTGAATAAATTTAAGACAGAGATAGACAGTTTCTTAAACAATAAGAGAATAAGGGGTTATGGGGAGCGGGCAGGGAAGTGGACCAGAGTCCATGATCGGATCAGCCATGATTGTATTAAATGGCAGGCTCGAGGGGCCGTATGGCCTATTCCTGTTCCTATTTCTTATTTGGCACTTCACAAGAACATAGTCAGACAAACTTGTGAATTTCTAACCACTAACCTTGCATCTCATGTCACAAAGGATAGATCGTGTAGCAGATCTATAAAATTGTGTTATTGAGCACCCCTGTGCTAAATTTCACCAACTAAAAGCATCTTTGCTGGACTCACTTCGACTTGGCAGGAGTGAAGACTCTGCCGTAACCCACTGAGTGCCCTCCCCAGACTACAACGTCTTCTGGACAAGAGCGCCTCAATAAAACTCCCAGAAAAAAGGGGATTGAAGGCACCCAGAGACTAAGGCAGTTTATCTTGCAGGTACTTGACGGGTACTATCTACTGCATTTCTAAACTCTCTTTGGTGGTAGTGGTAGGTCACCCAGAGAACAGGGAGAAGGGTTAAGTTCATTGCTAAAAGTAGTCACTGGTAATCTTTTATTTGGCAACTGAAAAATTAAGTATTTTTAAATTTCACTGCACTAGACTGTTTATAGTTATTACAATCCATTCTCCACACACCACCAGAATAAGACTTACACAAAACAGGAGCCACACAAGATGAGATTCTCATGACATTTGTATTCCCTACAGTAACGGGAAAAGCATTATTTACCGATGCCCATGTGCCGGCCCTTCCTGCGTGCAAGGGTGTTCTTCCTGCATCGAGCACGCGAGTGCACGGTCACGGGCTTGCGGATAATCAGACCATCTTTGACCAATTTTCTGATCTGCTGGCCTGCAGAGGGGAAGAAAGTTTGTTGGACACAATAACTCCTCATGCTCCCTCAATGTACCCGGTAAGTAAACAACGTTTTATACATCAAGGTCGACACCAGAACACAAGTGAAATCGCTTGCCTAGATCATACTCAATATCTAAATCTGGATGCTCTAAGTTGTAGGATTTCCAAGCTAAAGCTGCAGTTTCAACTCTCAATGGCAAAGAGTCTCATTATACCCAATTGCAATAAACTTAGTGTACACATTCAAGGCTCCAAATTAAATACAGCCCCCTTGCTATAGATGTTAACATGGCAAAAATCTTAGAACACGAAGGGTTAGAAAACATAGACGATCCTTAATATAGATGAGTGGTAAAACAAAAAAAACTTGTATTTAGCTAACTTCTTTCACATCCTTAGGATGGCCTGAAACACTTCGCAATGAACAAAGCAGTTTTTGAAGTGCAGTCATTGCTGTAATGTAGGTAAATCGAGCAGCCGATTTGCACACAGAAAGGCCCCACGAAGAACAATAAGATAAGCGACCAGACAATTTGTTTTAGTGATACAGGTCGAGAGATAAATGTTAGCCAAGACACCAAGAGAACTCCCCTGCTTTTGAATCGTGCAATGGAATCTATTGCATCCACTAGAGGGAGCAGACAAGGTCTAGACTTGTCTGAACGATCATGCCTCAGACAGTACAGCATTCACTCAGTACTGCACCGAGATTCACTCAGTACTACACGCAGGCTGCACAGAATAGCTTTAAAAAAAAGCCATCCAGGCCTACCCGATCTGACACACCTAATGGGATGAACCACAAAGATTACTGGCAGAAGCAAAGACATTCATTGAATTTATTTAAGGTGGATAGATTTTTGAATGATGAGTCAAGGATTATGGGGAACGGGCAGGGAAGTGGAGCTGAGGCAAAGATCAGATCAGCCATGATCTTATTGAATGACAGAGCAGGCTCAAGGGGCCAAATAGCCTACTCCTGCTCCTATTTCTTGTGTTCTTATTGAGGAAAACAGCTGCAGACTTATCATCTTGGTTAGAATAAAACTCTTACTTACGAGAATTGGCATTGGCAATCTCATTGGTTTCATTGGGATCCAACCAAACCTTCTTTTTGCCACAGCGCAAAACGCTGGAGGCAAGTCTCTTCTGAAGCCTGAGCATACTGTATTCAAAAAGCACAACACTGATTGATTAGCTTTCTAAATACTTGACATTGATAGACACATTGTTTCTCGTTGCCCGGGTACATAACTGAATTCTGACAGTTGTAGGCTGAGCTACTGGCATAAAACAACAATTCAATCAATCAACAACCATCAAAGCACAGACCACTGACCTGCCCAAAGGCTAGCTGAATTGTACCAATGCAGAATATGCCGCTGGCCTTTCTCTCCCAATTCCCCTCTAGTTACACATTAGATACAATAAATTAACAGTTTTACCAGAGAAGCAAAGTGTTCATACATTACGTGTACTTTGAAACTGAGAAATCAGATAGTGAAGATATCAAGATCCAAGAGTTCTTAATATACAAAAATAGGGAAACTGGGATCCATCCAATCAGGAAATGTGCAGGAATTTGGAGGGCAAGGGAACAGCAGCGACAAGTACACAGAGCAAAGCTCTGGAAGAAAAAACTATTACTTGATCAGTGCCATTGGTTTACAGCAACTGAATAATCAAACCTCATTTATGTATTTTTATTAGTGATTTGAGAATCACATTCCATCCAATTTTCCATTAAAGTAAACAACAAAACCAATAATGTACATTGTAAGTCAGTTTCAAAAGATGGAAATTTTAATCTATAGCAGTAGGAATCAGAGATGGGATGCAGTACAGTAACTAGTACCCAGGGTTGAATTCACCCCCCCAGTAATGAGACGAAAGGCTCAAACAGCTGGAAGCATTGCAAGTGGAATGAACTTGGGCAGGTTTAAAGTGTTATTTTCCAGTCGACACTTGCTCACTGTAGAATTCCCCATAATTCATTACTGCATGAACAAGCTGGAGTACAAATAATAAAAATTCTATACTGTGGTGTAGGGATAGGGTGTGCATGGTTGAGAGCTTTGCACTGCATCGAACTAGCACTGACGGTAATCACTGCAGTACAAATATACTTTTAATTTCTTGGCTGCTACCCATAAAGAAATGCAACAATGTTGCACCAGTCCCAACCACTGCCACACTGGACAGATTTAAACTGGGTTTGTATAAAGACTCCCTCGTCAAATCAGTAAGCTGTTACTTGACGTGTTATCAAAAAATACCATTTGAAGCGTCATTCCGCCAGAGGTCACCCTGTAGAAACTAGGACACTTAACTGCCAGCTACCAAAACCTAAAACAAAATTAAACTGGAGATACTATTCAGTTTGTAAAGACACACTTTGCAGGAAAACGACAAAACAAATGAAATAACCGAACAGAAAACCTCTAATGTTACTGCAACTTCTTGTCAATATGAACATCTTTAAGCTTTACAAATGCAATCTGCCTAGTTTCCAGAGAGGAATGAACCATTTGTCACGTGTGACACCAACTCCATTTTAAAAGTGATAGGATAAGTTTATAAGGCCTTTATTGCAAGGGAGTTGGAATGCAAGAGTAAGGAAGTCCTGCTGCAATTGTAAGGGGCTTTGGTGAGACCACTCCTGGAGCACTGTGCACAGTTCTGGTTTCTGTACCCAAGGAAGGATATACTCATCTTAGAGAGGGTGCAATGCAGGTTCACTAGATTGATTCCTGGGATGTCCATTGAGAATGGAATAGAATGGGCCTAGACTCAAGGAATGAGGGGTGATCTCATTGAAACAAAATTCTTCAAGGGCTTGACAGGGTAGATGCTGAGGCGCTGTTTTTCCTGGCTGAAGAGTCTAGAACTAGGGGTCGTCTCAGGACAAGGGGTCAGCCATTTAGGACTGAGATGAGGGGTCAGCCATTTAGGACTGAGATGAGATAGAATTTCTTCACTCAGGGGGTCTTGAATGCCCCAAAGCTGTGGATGCTCAGTTGATATATATTCAAGACGGAGATCAGTAGATGTTTGGGCACGAAGGGATATGGGGATTGGGTGGGAAAGTAGGGTTGAGGTAAAAGTTCAACCATGATCTTACTGAATGGCAGAGCAGTCTTGAGCAGCCGTTTGGTCCACTCCTGCTCCTATTTCTTATGTTCTAATGACCAGTGATGTTGGTTGAGGGATAAATATTGGCCAGGACATCAGGGAGAACTCCCCTGGTTTTCTTTAAAATAGTGCCATGGGATCTGGGCATCAAGCAGTAAAGTGGAGTTGAGGGAGATCAGCCATTGAAAACCAGAGCAGGCTAGAGGGGTAGTATGGCCGACTCTCATCTGTTATGTTCTTATACAGGTACACCGTCTGAAATCCAGAATCCTCGGGACGGAGTCCGTGCCTGATTTGGGGTTTTTCTGGATTTGAGACAAGAAAATCAACACAGGTTGTACTTCCCTTATCCAGAACCCTTGGGACCTGGCCTGTTCTGGATAAGGGAATGTCAACCTGTAGTCTGAAATCCAGAATCCTAGGGATTGAATCCATGCAGGATTTTGGACCTCACCGCTCGCCAAAATGTCTGGTTTTCAGCGTTTCAATTCAGGACGTTGTACCTGTAACCTGAAATACGAGTTCCTTTGTTTTATGCATAGAGCCCTAGAGCAAGGAAGTTATACTCGACCATTATAGATCACTCATTAGCCCTCAGCTGGAATACTGTGGCCAATTCTGGGCACCACACTTTAGGAAGGTGCCAATGTTTTGGAGACGCAACAGAGGAGATGAAGTAGAATGATACCAGGATTGCAGGATTTCAGTTATATGGAGAGAGTGGAGAAGCTGGGATTATTCTTCCAAGAGCAGCAAAGGTGATGGGGAGATTTAACAGAAGTATTCAAAATCACAAAGAGTTAAGAGAAACTGGCAGAAGGCTTGGTAACCAGGGGACACAAATTTAAGGTATTCCTCACAGACATAATTGACAATCACGGGGAGATGATAACTTTCTACGTTTAAAAAAATAAATAATGATCTGAATGCACTGCCTGAAAGGGTGATGGAAGCAGATTCAATAGCAACTTTCAAAAAGGATTGGGATATTGAAAAATCTGCAGGGCTATGGGGAAAAGGGAGCAATTGGATAACTCAATGAATCAGCACGGGCACGATGGGCGGAATATAAAACCCAGTGTGTCCCACCCCTTCCCTCCAACTGGAACAGGAGCGGAGCGAACGGTTGCTGAGCCCAGCCCCAGAGTGTCTCCTTCCAGGCCCGGGAAGAGGGAGGCCGCGGAGTCCAGTTTATAGCCGAACCCAGCTCGGGTTTAGAGCCGAAGGGGGAGGGGAGCAGCGTCGGCCGCATGTTAGGCCCGGGTTGCCTGGATCACTAGGCCGCGAGCTCGGATCGCATTCCCGAGGCCTCGGCTTCGCACTCCCCGTCCCACGAGGCAAGGTGCGCGGCCGCCGAAAACTTGTTTTCCCCGAGCGTCCCTCTCTCCCCGGGCTGCCCGCCCTCTGGGCTCTCCGCTCCCCGCTTCGCCCGCTCACCTCATGGCGGCTCCGTGTCGCTGGCCGAAAAAGACCGAGCATGCGCAGAGCCCACCGCTCATACATCCCCCGGGAGAAACCAAGCGCTACGGAGATGGGTGGACAGACACCGCGATCACCTCGATCACAGCCCGCCAGCAGCCCTTACCTGCACGGAAATTTCACAATAACAAGAAATTAGAATCTAGCTACCTTTTTATATGTTTACTTTTATTCCACTTCTCGAATAGCGGCTTAAATTCCCAAAACTAACTTTCTGCACCCCCATAGAGCGAAATGCTACATTCTATCCACGTTTGACGTGATGCCGTCACGCCGCGCTGGTCCAAGCAGGAACCAAATGAGCTTCATGTTGTTGCAATTCTCATCAAAGGTGAATGAGGATGGCTGATGTGTTGAGTGTTCCAGCATTTTCAGTTCATATTTTAGATTTCCAGCATCCGCAGTATTTTGCCCTAGCTACAATACAGAAATGGCAAAATGCATCTATATATAAAAATATATATGGGGGAAGATATTTGGAGAGGACAAGAGGTGTCATCAAACAAAAGCGCCCAAATCATAAAAAAAAGCAAAGGAAACTTAACAAGTTTAATAATATTAACAACTTGTATTTATATCGTGCCTTTAACATAGTAAAATATTCCAAGGCATGTCATCATCATCATGGGCAGTCCCTCAGGATCGAGGATGATTTGCTTCCACACTAAAAATGAGTACTTAGGTGACTGATGAACTCATTTTAAATGGTGGAAGATGCCTGTGTGTGTATTCTTTTAACACCAGCCACCACACGGGCTTGACAGAGCAAGGTCTTGGTTCTGTGGCAAGGGGATCCAAATCGACTGGAGACCAGGCTCCGCCACACGTGCCAATGCATACACACAAATTCAAATATACTCCTACTCTCCTTCCACAGCACCTCTCTCTACGTGGAATTCATAGTGCACAATGTGAGTCTTCAAGGCATGTCTCAGGAGCATTATAAAACAAAATTTGACACCGAGCCACATAAGGAGATATTAGGACAGAATAGGTATTGAGGAGCGCCTTAAAGGAGGGTTGTGGGGTTGGAGGAGGTTACTGAGATATGGAAGGGCAAGGTCATGGAGGAATTTGAAAACAAGAATAAAAATTGAGCTGCTTAACCGGGAGCCAATGTAGGTCAGCGAGCACAGGGGTGATGGGTGAAATGGACTTTGTGCGAGTTAGGACACGGGCAGCTGAGTTAAGTTATATACTGCAGATGATGGAAATCTGAAATATAAACAGATAATGCTGGAAACACTCAGCAGGTCAGGTAGCATCTGTGGAGAGAGTGAGGCAGAGTTAACATTTCAGATTGATGAACTTTTGTCAACACAGGTAGTGGAAATTAAATAAAAATTTTACAACCCAAGTTCACTATGTACTCCAGACCCCATGGTGCCCAATGGTTGCAGACCGGTTGCATAGACTATTTCCCCCAGAACAAGGAGGCATAACTTTAAATTTAGAGCTAGGCCATTTAGGGGTGATGTCAGGAAGCACTTCTTCACAAAGGGTAGTAGAAATCTCCACCCAAAAAGCTGTTGAGGCTGGGGGTCAAAATTTCAAAACTGAGATTGATAGATTTTTGTTAGACAAGGGTAATAAAGGTTATGGAATCAAGGTGGGTAGATGGAGTTAAGATAAAGATCAGCCATGATCTAATTAAATGGTGGAACAGGCTCAAGAGGGAGGACATTTTTTTTAATTACAATGT
Organism: Pristiophorus japonicus; assembly: GCF_044704955.1. Classification (NCBI taxonomy): domain Eukaryota; kingdom Metazoa; phylum Chordata; class Chondrichthyes; family Pristiophoridae; genus Pristiophorus; species Pristiophorus japonicus. Next base: position 40,710,352 of record NC_091997.1, read on the forward strand.
AAATATTTGTTTCAATTATATAAATCTTACCACATACATTAGAAAGTACAAGAATAAGTAGTGTGAGCAATTGGAGTGTTAGCCAACCCTAGAGGTACAGAGAAGAAAATTGGTGGAGTCTATTAATAAACTAATTGACTGGCTACATGTTAACATAGCTGATTAACATAGACTGAGGGAAATAGCTGAAAAAATAAATGTCTTCTTCACCTCTAATCAAAAGATGCAGAGGTCACACTGGGGATAGTTTACAACAGAGCTCATTTTGAAAATGCAGTTACATGTTTTAAACTGCTCATACCATTTCCATTTGCAAACATACCAACTTTTAAGACAACAAATTAAAAAAAAGCCAAGCTCAAGATTCAGGACCGCTTGATGACTGGGTGGGTAAATGCATCAGTTCACCTGGCACAGAGCCATACAGAGCAGAAAGGGTTGTTCCGGGGTCTGATCTCAGTGCAGCAATGCAGAGGTGCAACAAAGAGCCTGAGTATGAGTAATAATCAGCAAAGGTTCTCACTTTGAACACTAAACAGTGACATGCCCCACTGTAAGGTGTTATCATTAGGCGAGGACTGGATCAGAATATACTCAGCTGTGGTGACTTTCACCATTAAGAATCTTGCCACTGCTCACTCTCCACACAGGATCAATAACCCACTTGTGTGAGATACTGAAAATCCATAGAAATAGACCCCAGCAAGAATCCCTGCTGACAGAAGAGGAAAGGAGAAATAGAAATTGAGACACAAAAACCCCACTGGAAAAGTGATCCGACCGTGGCTAACAAGAGAAGTTAAAGATAGTATTAGATCAAAGGAAGAGGCTTATAATGTTGCCAAAAATGAGCAGTAAGCCTGAGGATTGGGAGGATTTTAGAATTCAGCAAAGGAGGATCAAGAAATTGATAAAGAAAGGGAAAGTAGAATATGAGAGAGCGAGAGACATAAAAACAGACTGCAAAAGCTTCTATAGGTAAATAAAAAGGAAAAGATTAATGAAAGTAAATGTGGGTCCCCTGCAGGCTGAGACAGAAGAAATTATAATGCGGAATAAGAAATTGGGAGAGAAATTAAACAAATACTTTGTGTCTGTCTTCACAGAAGAAGACACAAAAAACCTCCCAGAAATCGTGTAGTACTAAGGGTCTAGCGAGAATGAGGAACTGAAAAAAATTTGTATTAGTTAAAAAATGGTAATGGGACTGAAAGCCGATAAATCCCCTGGACCTGATGGCCTACATCCTAGGGTATTGAAAGAGGTGCCGATAGAGATAGTGGATGATGCATTGGTTGTCATCTTCCAAAATTCTAGAACTGTTTCCGCAGATTGAAAGGTAGCAAATGTAACCCCACTATTTAAGAAAGGGAGAGAGAAAATGGAGAACTACAGACCAGTTAGCCTGACATCAGTAGTAAGGAAAATACTAGAATCTATTATTAAGGATGTGGTAACAGGGTACTTAGAAAATAATAATAGGATTGGGCAGAGTCAACACAGATTTATGAAAGGGAAATCATGTTTGACAAATCTGTTAAAGTTTTTTGAGGTTGTAGAATAGATAAGGGGGGACCACTGGATGTGATGTATTTGGATTTTCAGAAGGCATTCGATAAGGTTCCACACAAGAGGTTATTAAACAAAATTAGAGCTCTTGGGATTGGGGTAATATACTAGCATGGATTGAGGATTGGTTAATGGACAGTAAACAGAGAGTAGGAACCAAGGAATCATTTGTGGGTTGGCAGGCTGTAACTAGTCGGATGCCGCAAGGATCGGTGCTTGGGCCCCAGCTATTCACAATCTATATCAATGATGTGGATGGGGGGGACCAAATGTAATATATCCAAGTTTGTTGATGATACATAGAAACATAGAAACATAGAAAATAGGTGCAGGAGTAGGCCATTCAGCCCTTCTAGCCTGCACCGCCATTCAATGAGTTCATGGCTGAACATGCAACTTCAGTACCCTATTCCTGTTTTCTAGCCATACCCTTTGATCCCCCGAGTAGTAAGGACTTCATCTAGCTCCCTTTTGAATATATTTAGTGAATTGGCCTCAACTACTTTCTGTGGTAGAGAATTCCACAGGTTCACCACTCTCTGGGTGAAGAAGTTTTTCCTCATCTCGGTCCTAAATGGCTTACCCCTTATCCTTAGACTGTGACCCCTGGTTCTGGACTTCCCCAACATTGGGAACATTCTTCCTGCATCTAACCTGTCTAAACCCGTCAGAATTTTAAACGTTTCTATGAGGTCCCCTCTCATTCTTCTGAACTCCAGTGAATACAAGCCCAGTTGATCCAGTCTTTCTTGATAGGTCAGTCCCACCATCCCGGGAATCAGTCTGGTGAATCTTCGCTGCACTCCCTCAATAGCAAGAATGTCCTTCCTCAAGTTAGGAGACCAAAACTGTACACAATACTCCAGGTGTGGCCTCACCAAGGCCCTGTACAACTGTAGCAACACCTCCCTGCCCCTGTACTCAAATCCCCTCGCTATGAAGGCCAACATGCCATTTGCTTTCTTAACCGCCTGCTGTACCTGCATGCCAACCTTCAATGACTGATGTACCATGACACCCAGGTCTCGTTGCACCTCCCCTTTTCCTAATCTGTCACCATTCAGATAATAGTCTGTCTCTCTGTTTTTACCACCAAAGTGGATAACCTCACATTTATCCACATTTTACTTCATCTGCCATGCATTTGCCCACTCACCTAACCTATCCAAGTCACTCTGCAGCCTCATAGCATCCTCCTCGCAGCTCACACTGCCACCCAACTTAGTGTCATCCGCAAATTTGGAGATACTACATTTAATCCTCTCGTCTAAATCATTAATGTACAATGTAAACAGCTGGGACCCCTTGCACTGGGGCCCCTTGCACAGAACCTTGCGGTACCCCACTAGTCACTGCCTGCCATTCTGAAAACTCCGCATTTACTCCCACTCTTTGCTTCCTGTCTGACAACCAGTTCTCAATCCACTTCAGCACACTATCCCCAATCCCATGTGCTTTAACTTTGCACATTAATCTCTTGTGTGGGACCTTGTCGAAAGCCTTCTGAAAGTCCAAATATACCACATCAACTGGTTCTCCTTTGTCCACTTTACTGGAAACATCCTCAAAAAATTCCAGAAGATTTGTCAAGCATGATTTCCCTTTCACAAATCCATGCTGACTTGGACCTATCATGTCACCATTTTCCAAATGCGCTGCTATGACATCCTTAATAATTGATTCCATCATTTTACCCACTACTGAGGTCAGGCTGACCGGTCTATAATTCCCTGTTTTCTCTCTCCCTCCTTTTTTAAAAAGTGGGGTTACATTGGCTACCCTCCACTCCATAGGAACTGATCCAGAGTCAATGGAATGTTGGAAAATGACTGTCAATGCATCCGCTATTTCCAAGGCCACCTCCTTAAGTACTCTGGGATGCAGTCCATCAGGCCCTGGGGATTTATCGGCCTTCAATCCCATCAATTTCCCCAACACAATTTCCCGACTAATAAAGATTTCCCTCAGTTCCTCCTTCTTACTAGACTCTCTGACCCCTTTTATATCCGGAAGGTTGTTTGTGTCCTCCTTAGTGAATACCGAACCAAAGTACGTGTTCAATTGGTCTGCCATTTCTTTGTTCCCCGTTATAACTTCCCCTGATTCTGATTGCAGGGGACCTACGTTTGTCTTTACTAACCTTTTTCTCTTTACGTACCTATAGAACCTTTTGCAATCCGCCTTAATGTTCCCTGCAAGCTTCTTCTCGTACTCCATTTTCCCTGCCCTAATCAAACCCTTTGTCCTCCTCTGCTGAGTTCTAAATTTCTCCCAGTCCCCGGGTTCACTGCTATTTCTGGCCAATTTGTATGCCACTTCCTTGGCTTTAATACTATCCCTGATTTCCCTTGATAGCCACGGTTGAGCCACCTTCCCTTTTTTATTTTTACGCCAGACAGGAATGTACAATTGTTGTCGTTCATCCATGCGGTCTCTAAATGTCTGCCATTGCCCATCCACAGTCAACCCCTCAAGTATCATTCGCCAATCTATCCTAGCCAATTCACGCCTCATACCTTCAAAGTTACCCTTCTTTAAGTTCTGGACCATGGTCTCTGAATTAACTGTTTCATTCTCCATCCTAATGCAGAATTCCACCATATTATGGTCACTCTTCCCCAAGGGGCCTCGCACAATGAGCTTGCTAATTAATCCTCTCTCATTACACAACACCCAGTCTAAGATGGCCTCCCCCCTAGTTGGTTCCTCGACATATTGGTCTTGAAAACCATCCCTTATGCACTCCAGGAAATCCTCCTCCACCGTATTCCTTCCAGTTTGGCTAGCCCAATCTATGTGCATATTAAAGTCACCCATTATAACTGCTGCACCTTTATTTTATGCATCCCTAATTTCCTGTTTGATGCCCTCCCCAACATCACTACTACTGTTTGGAGGTCTGTACACAACTCCCACTAACTTTTTTGCCATTTGGTGTTCTGCAGCTCTACCCATATAGATTCCACATCATCCAAGCTAATGTCTTTCCTAACTATTGCATTAATCTCCTCTTTAACCAGCAATGCTACCCCACCTCCTTTTCCTTTTATTCTATCCTTCCTGAATGTTGAATACCCCTGGATGTTGAATTCCCAGCCCTGATCATCCTGGAGCCACGTCTCCGTAATCCCAATCACATCATATTTGTTAACATCTATTTGCACAGTTAATTCATCCACCTTATTGCGGATACTCCTTGCATTAAGACACAAAGCCTTCAGGCTTGTTTTTTTAACACCCTTTGTCCTTTTAGAATTTTGCTGTACAGTGGCCCTTTTTGTTCTTTGCCTTGGGTTTCTTTGCCCTCCACTTTTCCTCATCTCCTTTCTGTCTTTTGCTTTTGCCTCCTTTTTGTCTCCCTCTGTCTCCCTGCATTGGTTCCCATCCCCCTGCCATATTAGTTTAACTCCTCCCCAACAACACTAGCAAACACCCCCCCTAGGACATTGGTTCCGGTCCTGCCCAGGTGCAGACTGTCCGGTTTGTACTGGTCCCACCTCCCCCAGAACCGGTTCCAATGCCCCAGGAATTTGAATCCCTCCCTGCTGCACCACTGCTCAAGCCACGTATTCATCTGCGCTATCCTGCGATTCCTACTCTGACTAGCACGTGGCACTGGTAGCAATCCCGAGATTACTACTTTTGAGGTCCTACTTTGTAATTTAGCTCCTAGCTCCTTAAATTCGTTTCGTAGGACCTCATCCCTTTTTTTACCTATGTCGTTGGTACCAATGTGCACCACGACAACTGGCTGTTCTTCCTCCCTTTTCAGAATGTCCTGGACCCACTCCGAGACATCCTTGACCCTTGCACCAGGGAGGCAACATACCATCCTGGAGTCTCGGTTGCGGCCGCAGAACAAAGCTAGGTGGGAATGTAAGTAGTGAGGAGGATGCAAAGAGACTTCAAGGGGATATAGACAGGCTAAGTGAGTGGGCAAGAACATAGAAATTGGAATATAATATGGAGAAATGTGAAGATATCTGGTTTGGTGGGAAAAATAGAAAAGCAGAGTATTTTTTAAACGGTGAGAGATTGGGAAACGTTGGTGTTCAGAGGGACCTGGGTGTCCTTGTACATGAATCACTGAAAGTTAACATGCAGGTACAGCAAGCAATTAAGAAAAAAAATTGTATGTTGGCCTTTATTACAGGAGGATTTGAGTATAAGAGTAAAGACGTCTTACCGTACCTGGAGTACTGTGTACAGTTGGTCTCTTTACCTAAGGAAGGATATACTTGCCTTAGAGTGCAACAAAGGTTCACAGACTAATTCATGGGATTGGGGGAGGGGTGTTGTCCGATGAGGAGAGATTGAGCAGACTAAGCCTATATTCTCTAGAGTTTAGAAGAATGAGAGATGATCTTTACAGGGCTTCTTGGCAGGGTAGATGCAGGGAGGATGTTTCCTCTGGCTGGGGAGACTAGAACCAGGGGTCACAGTCTTAGAATAAGGGGTTAGCCATTTAGGACTGAGATGAGGAGAAACGTCTTCACTCAGAGGCTGGTAAATCTTTGGAATTCTCTACCCCAGAGGGCTATGGAGGCTCAGTCTTTGAGTATATTCAAGACAGAGATCGATAGATTTTTGGTAATTAAAGAAATCAAGGGAAATGGGAATAGTGCAGGAAAATGGAGTTGAGGTAGAAGATCAGCCATGATCTCATTGAATGGCAGAGCAGACTCGAGGGGCCGAATGGCTTAATCCTGCTCCTATTTCTTATGTTTTTATGAAACAATTAATAGAAATTGATCACATTAAAAGCAATCTGGACAAACTAGGTGGTTAGGCTAAGGAATGCCATTATGGTGTGCACTAACATAGAATTACATAGAATTTTACAGCACAGAGACAGGCTATTCGGCCCAACTGGTCTATGCCGGTGTTTATGCTCCACATGAGCCTCCTTGCACCCTATTTCATGTCACCCCATCAACATATCTTTCTATTTCTTTCTCCCTCATGTATTTATTTAGCTGCCTCTTAAATGCATCTGTGCGATACGCCTCAATACTCCATGTGGTAGTGAGTTCCAAATTCTCACCACTCTCTGGGTAAAGAAGTCCCTCCTGAATTCCTTATTGGATTTATTAGTGACTTTCTTATATTCATAGCCCCTAGCTTTGGCCTCCCCCACATGTGGAAACATTTTCTCTACTTCTACCCTATTAAACCCTTCATCATTTTGAAGGCCTCTATCAGGTCACCTCTCAGTCTTCTCTTTTAAAGAGAAAAGTGACCCCGCCTGTTGCTGTCTTTCCTGATAGTTGTACCCTCTCAGTTCTGATAGCATCCTTGCAAATCTTGTTTTCAGTTTCTCCAGCACTTCTATATCCTTTTTAAACATACCAGTGACATCTAGTGCCAAAGCATCCCCAGTGCAGCACCTTTATTTGTTATTATATCGATAGTGGCCTGGATTTGGTGGTAAGAATAACTGTGAGGCTATCGGCGCTCCCCGTTATTATGGAGTAAATCAGACAGCAAATTCTGGAGTTTGCACATGCGCAGATAAACGTGGAAATCAGGAAGTTGCTATCCGAGTTGCCCTGCTCCTCCAAAGGCTTCGCTACATCAGTTTCTCACTGAGAGACTCGGCATTGAAACTCATGAAGGGCGTGAAGTTGTGATATTTACCCATTAGATACCCACTAAATACACCAGAAAAAGTTAACACTTGTCCATTCAAGTGTACGTGACTTTTTAACGGCGTGATAAATCTTAATTACTGCCCAACAACCTCTCTGGCACTGAAAATTTACTTTAAAAGTGTAGAGTCTCATTCCATCAGATTTTAATTATTGTTGGAGATTTTGAAAAATGTAGCATTTAAAATTTTTTTAACTTGTTCTTTCTGACTCTTTTACCTCTCTTTCCAAACTTTCTTTTCCTCTCTTTATTTTGCTTTCTGTACAAGATTTGACATTGAATTCAATATTCGAACTGACACTTCCTGGTTCAGATATTGCGGGGCCGAAATTCCCCTCCGCCCCAAACATGGCGCACTTACCGACTTCCCAATCCATGGGGCGGAGATTAGAACAATATTGAGGTCTTTATTTTTTTTTGGTGTCAGTGCAGTGTTCCGGACGGCTGCAGAGGAAGTGCCCTAGCAGCGGGTCGGCCGCTGGTCTGACTCATCACCATTGCGCTGACGCGTCACAACACCCCTCCGCTTCAGTTAAAGGGGAAGGCCGCTGCGAACTCTGCAGCCACGTTAGTGACACCTACTGGGCCACCAGGGAGGATTTCGGCCGGGCCGGTACCCATGATGGGGTGCTGGGGCTGCCTGTTTGGCGGCCTAGCCGAACCCGTGGCCGCCATTGTCTAGCCAACTTTAGAGTCGGCCAACAATTAAAATAAAATGGCGGCCCCTTTAAGGGCGGACACGCCGGCCAGGCACACACAGCTTCCCGCCAGGGGACACCGAGCTGTCAGGGGACACCGTGCGGTGGCAGATCCGCTCCAGTGGGGCAATGTCTCACGCGGGGCGAAAAGGAGGGTCACCGCCGGTCGGAATGGGGTTGGCGCGTGCCCGACGGGGTGGCTACACGAATGGCGCTGTGACTACCACCGCTAGAAAATAAGTTGAGGGCAATTTATAAAACGTCAGTGATTCTAGGCCATGATTCGGCGGTGACTCCTTACCGACCCATGGCCGGTCATGGCTCTGAGAGAAAGGGACAATTTCCGCCCCTGCGTGTTTCAGATTCTTCAATCTGATTGGTTGAGGAGGCACACCATTGTTTTCCCTGTTTACACAGATCCCAGATCCCCTGTGGAGATCTGACTCTCTAATTGCCACAAGTCGCAGAGCAAAAGTCCAAGTGTAATGAAAGGCGAGAGCCGTTAGTCCGCAGCTGACCGCAAAATCCGGTCACCTTGCATCATCACCCCCGGCAACCAAATTTTAATTTGATTTTATGTTTTAAAGTTTAATTTGTTTTAATTGCCGGGGTTTTTAGTGTCCCCCTCCCCTTTTATAGGGGGCACTTGTAAAATATGGAATTTTAATGCCCTAAAAAAAAACACAAAAAAAACCCTACAAAAATACAAAAAAAAACAAAAAAAAAGAGGGCCTTGGGAATTGTTTGGAGTGTCCCCCAGATCGGGGGGCACGATTTAATGTTTATTTGTTTACTCCAAAAGAGTTGTGTCTACATTTGATCCTCTGTCCACAGATAGATTTGAATGAAGAAGGCCTACAGCCCATTTGGTATCATCCTTCCAGAATGCTGCATTACCATTCGCTGAACCTCAGTTATCCAAAGATCAGCGGCTCTATTTATGCATTCCTCAAAACTGAGGTGTCTGATGCTCATAAACCCTCACCTCTCTGACCGAGAGGATGGAGAGCTACAGACTGAGCTGCCACTCATTCCACCCATCATTCAGACACGTAGATGGCCGACACAGTCCTGCACATGCTCAATAGCACACGGTTTTTTAATGTAAAGATATCAGAACAGTGACATTATAAAGATTATAGCAGCCTTGAAAACTTTTCCCAATCTTGGATACAAGTAGGTGCTTTTTATTTTGTGTTCATTTTACAAGTTATATTATACCAATAGCGTCTCTTTAAAATCTCTAACCTCTAGTGAACCCAGAGTATTCAGACGTTGTCCAGACATGAGGACTATATGGTACTAAAATGTAATTGGATCAATTCCTATTTAATTTACTATCACTCTCTTGAGCATGTTGGCTTTCAGTGTCAATGCTGGCTTAGTGTAGATCCCAAACTACATTCCTTGTTCTTTACTGGAAGAAACGCATGAACAAAATCCATGTTCTTTTATGTATGAGGACACACAGCTTGGGATTTCTGTGTGCAGTGGAGCTGATGAAATACTGATAGAACTGGACCAGGAGAAAGATTCTCATGAATTCCTTGAAGCTTTCTATAATTAAAACGTTTAAATGTCCTTGTTTCTCAATTTGTTTAATTATTGCGCTTTCCACTTCAGTTGGAGAATGATTTTAATCTAATCTGCTTGTCAGGAAGCTGATGGGATCAGATGAAATGCTGCTTTTACACCCCGTCCGATTTTAATCTCCACTGAAGTCAATGGAGGGTAATATTGGGCGGGGTATAAAACCAGTGTCGGATCCAATCCCAGGGAGTTTTCTGCCCGGCGAATTAGCTTAACATTACCCTCATATTTCCTCCCAACCCCAGTTGAAGGAGGCCTTTTCTTTTCTTTTAATCAATCTCTAAAGTTAAGCTGAAAAAGACAGATGGCGGATTATGCGGATACCACGGAATCTGCACTGAGGTTAATTTGAGCAATCACGATAAACAAGAGTGGTGCATGAGTAGACCAGTTGCTGTGCAACACATCCAGCCAAGGTTCCCAGTTCAAATTTTATCACATTGCTGTTTGTTGGACCTTGCTGTGCACAAATTAGCTGCCACGATTTCCTACATTACGAGTGACTACACTTGTGAAAACTTCATTGGCTATAAAGCACCCTGAGGTTGTGAAAGGCGCTATATAAATGTAAATCTTCATTTGTTTCACAGCCAGCCTGAGATCATGAACTTCCCTTGATGCCCCATTATGCTATATCATTGAATCCCCCTCAATTTCTTTTTCTGATATTGTTTGCATTTTACACACTAAAATAAGGGTTAGAAGATTAATGGTGTGCACAGAACATAATTTGGTGTTCCCTTATTACAGCTTGTATCACAATGAACCTTGGCACCTTTCCAATACCTGATTTACCTATAGAGTAGGCTGCAATGCAACCCAAATTATCGCACAAAATCTCAATTCCTGTGGCAATAATCTTGAGAGCGTTGGGAACATTCAGGGGGTGGCAGTGGTTCTAGCTACTATCCAATACTGGCCCAGTTCAATCCCACAGTGACAAAACAGGAATCACATGGTGCAGTCGCGTAACTGTGGACACGCTCTGTATGAGTGCCCTGTTTAATGTAACCTACAATTCCCAGGATGACCTGGAGCTGTAGAAGTGAACAGCTGGGCTAAAGTGACTCATGAAATCCATGGCTCATTATGGGGATTGTAGGTATTGTAGTTTGCAAGGTGCGGGGTGGGGATGGGGGGGGGGGTGGTTGTGCGGGGGGGTGGAGGGGTGTGGAGGGGATGGGACACACACACACACACACACAGAGAAAGCGCATCCTGCATTCATGATTACTAAAGCTTATTGCAAGTCATACCATGTTTAAGTAAATCTATAAAAGACATGATATGGCTTAATTGCCTGGACAATAATAAAGCCTGGAGAGACAGCAGATGACATCATTATAGCAGCTTCACAGAGGGCATGTGGACTATTGATGTGATCATTGACCATCAGCTGGTGTGATACCAGAACTCCATAACAAGTGACTCGCCGAATAAGATGCAAAGAGCTGGACTGTAAAAGAAAAAGGTTCCATATCAGCACCCATTGGAAATTCTGTTTCAATCAGTGTTGGGCAATGTCGCCTTATTTAAGGAAGGATATATTAGTATTGGAGGCAGTTCAGAGAAGGTTCATGAGGTTGATTCCTGAGATGAGGGGGTTGTCTTATGAAGAAAGGTTGAGCAGGTTGGGCCGATACTCATTGGCGTTTAGAAGAATGAGAGACGATCTTATTGAAATATAAAAGATTCTGAGGGGGCTTGAAAGGGTAGATGCAGAGAGGATGTTTCCCCTCGTGGGGGAATCTAGAACTAGAGGGCATAATCTCAGAATAAGGGGTCACATATTTAAAAGGGAGGTGAGGAGGAATTTCTTCTCTCAGAGGATCATGAATCTTTAGAATTCTCTACCCCAGTGAGCTGTGGAGACTGGGTCATTGAATATATTTAAGGTGGAGATAGACACATTTCTGAACGACAAGGGAATCAAGGGTTATGGGGAGAGGACAGGGAAGTGGAGTTGAGGCCAAGATCAGATCAGCCATAATCTTATTGAAAGCTGGAGCAGGCTCGAGGGGCCAAATGACCTACTCCTGCTCCTATTTCTTATGTTCTTATGATCTTATTATGTCATTTAGACCTGTCTTCGATCTTCCGCGAAGCTTATGGGCAACCCCAAACCACATCCGCACAAACCACGGCAGATGTGGCTACTTGATGCAGTAATGGAGAATTAAAAACTCCCCAGTGTGCGACTGTGGTCACCCAGAACAGACCATGGAATATAGAACGACTCAATGCCCGATTCACAGGTACGAAGGGGGCATCACGGCGATACACTCTGCTACTCCTGACGCAATTATCTGACTGAATCACCCAAATGTAAAATTATAGTTGCTGCTCTGCATCCTACATCAGCTGCACAAAATAATAACAACTTATTCCTTTGATTCTGTCTTTTTCATTTAATTGTTCTTTCTTTCTGAGCTCAATTTTGGGGCAATGCTCAGTCCCATGTACTCTGATCAGATGCAGTTCACAGATATGATCCATTATTTGTTGTTGCTATTGGAATTTACATAAGTACATAAGAAATAGGAGCAGGAGTAGGCCATTTGGCCGCTTGAGCCTGCTCCGCCATTCAATAAGATCATGGCTGATCTGATCTTGGCCTCAGCTCCACTTCCCTGCCCGCTCCCCAGAACCCTTGACTCCTCTATTGTTCAAAAATCTGTCTATCTTCATCTTAAATACATTCAATGACCCAGCCTCCACAGCTCTCTGGGGTAGAGAATTCCACAGATTTCAAGTTTGCAGATGACACTAAACTGGGTGGCGGTGTGAGCTGTGAGGGGGACGCTAAGAGGCTGCAGGATGACTTGGACAGATTAGGTGAGTGGGCAAATGCATGGCAGATGCAGTATAATGTGGATAAATGTGCGTTTTTTCCACTTTGGGGGCAAAAACGCGAATACAGAATATTATCTGAATGGCAGCAGATTAGGAAAAGGGGAGGTGCAACGAGACCTGGGTATCATGGTTCATCAGTCATTGAAAGTTGGCATACAGGTACAGCAGACGGTGAAGAAGGCAAATGGTATGTTGGCCTTCAAAGCGAGGGGATTTGAGTATAGGAGCAGGGAGGTCTTACTGCAGTTGTACAGGGCCTTGGTGAGGTCTCACCTGGAATATTGTGTTCCGTTTTGGTCTCCTAATCTGAGGAAGGACATTCTTTCTATTGAGGGAGTGCAGCGAAGGTTCACCAGACTGATTCCCGGAATGGCTGGACTGACATATGAGGAGAGACTGGATTAACTGGGCCTTTATACATTGGAGTTTAGAAGGATGAGAGGGGATCTCATAGAAACATATAAGATTCTGACGGGACGGGACAGGTTAGATGCGGGAAGAATGTTCCCGATGTTGGGGAAGTCCAGAACCAGGGGACACAGTCTTAGGATAGGGGTAGGCCATTTAGGACTGAGATGAGGAGAAACTTCTTCACTCAGAGAGTTGTTAACCTGTGGAATTCCCTGCTGCAGAGAGTTGTTGATGCCAGTTCATTGGATATATTCAAGAGGGAGTTAGATGTGGCCCTTATGGCTAAAGACATCAAGGGGTATGGAGAGAAAGTAGGAAAGGGGTACTGATGGAATGATCAGCCATGATCTTATCGAATGGTGGTGCAGGCTCGAAGGGCCGAATGGCCTACTCCTGCACCTATTTTCTATGTTTCTATGTTTCTATTCACGGCCTTCTGAGAGAAGAAATTCCTCCTCATTTCCGTTTTAAATGGGCGACCCCTTATTCTAAAACTATACCCTCTAGTTCTAGATTCCCCCACGAGGGAAACATCCTCTCAGCATCAACCCTCTCAAGCTCCCCTCACAATCTTATACATTTCAATAAGATCACCTCTCATTCTTCGAAACTCCAATGAGTATAGGCCCAACCTGCTCAACCTTTCTTCATAAGACAACCCCCTCATCTCAGGAATCAGCCTCATGAACCTTCTCTGAACTGCCTCCAATGCAAGTATATCCCTCCTTAAATTTGTTACATTCCGATGAGACTTTGGGAGGGGGGGACAATCTTTTTATATCCAGCATAAATTGGGGCATCTGCTGTGCCTGCTCAATGGTGCTGGCAGGAGGTCCCATGGATTTTCTTGGTGGGGCCTCATTAGCATTGATGAGGGCTTAACATTGACTTTGGGTGATCATGGAAAATGGACATCAGATTGGCTTCCCATAATACATCTCTCCTGATCTTCGTTCCCATTGAAGTCAACGGAAATTAAAATCGGTTGAGATGTATAATGGGTGGCTGATCTGAAATCGCCGGTCTTACACTGTCTCCCACAGTCACCAACAGGCGAGCGTCCAGCGCTATTCGCGCTGCTTCTCGGCAGCTCACTGTTTGAGAGGGTGCGAGATCTAGGTGGGGCAGACACTAATCAGGAGCCTGCAGCGGCATCTTACAGGGGAGGACCGGAAGGATCAAGGAAGTCAATGGAGCAGCTTATTTCAGCATTGGAGACATTTAATGAGCACACCCAGCTGCAAGGAGGAGATGTGAAGGAAACCTCCGCGTAATCACACACAGAAACGGGGAAAAAATTACTTTTTGTGTCCAGTTTTCTTTTCAGAAATTTCTGGACAGTCCACTTAGAAACCACACTGTCCTTTTCAAAACTGGACAAGAGGCAATTGTACATAAGGAGAAAGACTTTTCTATGTTAGGCCCTAACCGGTGAATTTCCAATTTGGAGGATAGATCTAAGCTCCTACAAAATTCGTTGAATGAACAATAATAGCAGTGAGACCTTTCCAGCAGTTCCACTCAGCAGGCATATTAATACCAAGCAAACCATCTTCAATTTTACCGACAACATCTTTATGTTGTGTAAAGATGCATATCTGCATGAAAGCAGCAGAGGGCGCCATAATACAAATAAAAAGAACTGCAAATGCTGGAAATCTTAAAGAATAAACACAACAATTTGCATTTATATAGAGCCTTTAGCGTAGTAAAACATCCCGATGTGGGTGAGTTATCAGACACCGAGGGAATGAAGGAGACATTAAGACAGGCGACCAAAGGCTTGGTCAAAGAGGCAGGTGTTAACGAGCGTCTGACAGGAGGACAGCGAGGCGGACACGTTTAGGGAGAGAGCCTAGACGGCTGAAGGCACGGCCACCAATGATTGGACGAAGGAAGTGGAGGATGCGCAAGGGACCAGCGTTAGATGAACGCAGAGTTGTTGGAGGGTTGTAGGGCTGGAGGAAGTTACAGAGTTAGGGAGGGGCGAAGGCTGCCGATAGGCCAGGAAGGATGAGGAGGGACAGTGCTCCACAGTCTCATAGGATGTCAATTGTAACTGATTAGGGCTGTTTCTGTACAGTAGCAGGGGCGGAAACCAGATTGCAGAGGTTCAAACATGGAGTTGCGGAATGCGGAAATCTATAGCTGGTTAGTCAACATCTGTAAACACAAAAGACAGGCTACTGCTTTTAGCACGACAGTCGGGATGTTGTCGAGGCCCATATCCAGTGCGATCAGCCACTTTTTGATATCACGTGGAGTGAATCGAATTGGCTGAAGACTGGCTTCTGTGATGGTGGGGACCTCAGCAGGAGGCCGAGATGGATCACTTGCTTGGTACTTCTGGCTGAAGATGGTTACAAACGCTTCAGCCTTGCCTTTTGCACTTGCGTGCTGGACTCCACCATCATTGAGGATGGCAAGTGCATAAAGCCTCCTCCTCCCGTTAGTTGTTTAATGATCCATTGCCATTCATGGATGTGGCAGGACTGCAGAGCTTTGATCTGATCCGTTGATTGTGGGATCGCTTAGCCCTATCTATACCATGCTGCTTCCACTGATTAGCATGCATGTAGTCCTGTGTTGCAGATTCCTCAGGTTGGCTCCTCATTTTTAGGTACGCCTGGTGCTGCTCCTGGCATGCTCTTCTACACTCCTTATTGAAGCAGGATTGGTCCCCTGGCTTGCTGGTACTGGTCGAGTGAGGGATATGCCGGGCCATAAGTTAACAGATTGTGGTGGAATGCAATTCTGCTGCTGCTGATGGCCCACAGCACCTCATGGATGCCCAGTTTTGAGCTGCTAGATCTGTTCTGAATCTATCCCGTTTAGTACGTTGGTAGTGCCACACAACACGATGGAGGGTGTCCTCAGTGTGAAGATGGGATTTCGTCTCCCCAAGGACTGTGCGGTGGTCACTGCTACCAATGCTGTCATGGACAGATGCATATGCGACAGGTGAGGATGAGGTCAAGTATGTTTTTCCCTCGTTTTGGTTCTCTGACCACCTGCTGCCGGCCCAGTCTGGCAGCTGTGTCCTTCAGAACTCAGCCAGCTTGGTCAGTAGTGATGCTACCGAGCCACTCTTGGTGATGCATATTGAAGTCCCGTGCCCAGAATATAATGACGATAAGATGAGGTAAATCAAAGAATGAAAAGGAAGTCTCACATTTATATAGTGCCTCTGGTGTCCCCCAAGGATCTATCCTTGGCTCCTCCTATTTCTCATCTACATGCTGCCCCTTGGTGACATCATCCAAAAACACAGCGTCAGTTTCCACATGTACGCTGACGACACCCAGCTCTACCTCACCACCACTTCTCTCAACCCCTCCACGGTCTCTAAATTGTCAGACTGCTTGTCCGACATCCAGTTCTGGATGAGCAGGAATGCTCTCCAATTGAATATTGGGAAGACGGAAGCCACTGTTTTTGGTTCCTGCCATAAACTCCGTTACCTAGCCAATGACTATATCCCTCTCCCCAACTCCTGTCTGAGGCTGAACCACACTGTTCACAACCTTGGCATCATATTTGACCCTGAAATGAGCTTTAGACCACATAGCCGCACCATAACTAGGACCTCCTATTTCCACTTCCATAACATTGTCCGTCTCCGCCTTTGTCTCAGCTCATCTACTGCTGAAGCCCTCATCCATGCCGTTGTTACCTCTAGACTTGACTATTCCAATGCACTCTTAGCTGGCATCCCACATTCTACCCTATGATCCAAAACCCGGCTGCCCGTATCCTAACTTGCACCAAGTCCCGCTCACCCATTACCCCTATGCTCGCTGACCTACATTGGCTTCCGGTTAAGCACGCCTTGATTTCAAAATTCTCATCCTTATTTTCAAATCCCTCCATGGCCTCACCCCTCCCTATCTCTGTAATCTCCTCCAGCCCCACAACCCCCCAAGATGTCTGCGCTCCTCTAATTCTGCCCTCCTGAACATCCCTGATTATAATCGCTCAACCATTGGTGGCCGTGCCTTATGTTGCCTGAGCCCCAAGCTCTGGAACTCCCTGCCTAAACCTCTCCGCCTCTCTACCTCTCTGTCCCCCTTCAAAACGCTTCTTAAAACCTACCTCTTTGACCAAGCTTTTGGTCACCTGTGCTCATTTCTACTAATGCTGGTCGGTGTGAAATTTTTAATCTGATAATACTCCTGTGAAGCGACTTGGAATGTTTCACTATGTTAAATGCGCTATATATTGGTACAAGTTGTTGTTGTTGTTGTTGTTCACAACCACAGGATGTCCCAAAGCGCTTTACAGCCAATTAAATACTTTTGAAGTGTATTCATTGTTGTAAAGTGGGAAACGCGGCAGCCAATTTGCGCACAGCAAGCTACCACAAACAGCAATGTGATAGTGATCAGATAATCTGAGTTTTTTTGGTGATTGAGGGATAATTATTGTCCAGGACAAGATAACTCCCCTTCTCTTTTGCCATGGGATCTTTTACACCCACCTTAGAGAGCAGACGGGCCTCGGTTTAACGTCTCATCTGAAAGATGACACTACTGACAGTGCAGCACTCCCTCAGCACTGCCCTGCATTTTTATGCTCAAGTCAAGCTTATGTGGACTCAAGCAGGAAGATAAGATGAGGGGGACGTGAGGAATTCCAGTTTTTGAGGTCTCGCAAAAGAATGAGACGGTGCGAATTACATCTGGGAATAACATTAGTGTATAAATGTTTAATGCACCAGATACTTAACCTGACCAGCCATAAAAATACTGTGGCCTCAACAGCAGGTCAAACGCTGGGTATTCTGAGGCGAGTGACTCACCTCCTGATTCCCCAAAGCCTTTCCACACAAGGCACAAATCAGGAGTGTGATGGAATACTCCCCACTTGCCTGGATGAGTGCAGCTCCAACAACACTCAAAAAGCTCGACACCATCCAGGACAAAGCAGTCCGCTTGATTGGCACCCCATCCAGCACCTTCAACATTCACTCCCTCCATCACCAGCGCACCGTGGCTGCAGTGTGTACCATCTACACGATGCACTGCAGCAACTTGCCAAGGCTTCTTTGGCTGCACCTCCCAAACCCGCGACCTCTGCCACCTAGAAGGACAAGGGCAGCAGGCGCAGGAGGACACCGCCAATGGTCCCTATAAGGTGCGTGGCCCCATGCGGCCCGGGACCAGATTTTTAAATGTAAAGGGGCTGTGCACGCAAAAGAATTAAGCGGGACCATTTGACACCCCCATGTTCCCCTCCAAGTCACACACCATCCTGACTTGGAAATATATTGCCGTTCCTTCATTGTCGCTGGGTCAAAATCCTGGAATTCCCTCCGTAGCAGCACTGTGGGAGTACCTTCACCACACAGACTGCAGCGGTTCAAGAAGGCGGCTCACCACCACCTTCTCAAGGACAACTAGGGATGGGCAATAAATGCCGGCATCAGCGACGTCCACATCCCATAAATGAATTAAAAAAATCAATTTGTATGAAATTACCATGTCTGCTATTTTAACTGAGGTCAAATAATCCACTTATTTTATACTGTTTTATAGTTCCCATTGAAATACATTCTTATGACTGTGCGAAGATGCTCTAACACCGTGCAGCATGCGTTTGAAGCTTTGCCATCTTAGACGAGGAGTATTCGGTTCTTTTCCTCACTGGCTGACTTCAAACTGTTTTTATGGGAGGCTGTAATAATTTTGAGCTTTCGTTTGAATAAATAAATGTTTTCTTTTTCCAGAAGTAAAACACATTTATCACATTCCAACCCACTTGCATTTTCTAGCCCTGCAACAGACTAAATTAGAAATTATATGAGTGATTGAAAGGCTGATGGCTCAATGAGGCTCAGCGTAAAAACTACTTCAATAAAAAGAAGCATAATAAAAGTTGCCAATGGTTATGTCAGCAGTGGTTCAGTGGGCCTGCAGTATGTTCAGCAAAATACTAAACACATTGATTAAGAGGCCAGAGCAGTAAAAAGAAATGTACCATGTCGTTTGGACAGAAACCAGGGCTGGGAATGCATTTATGTCTCATTCTACATGGAGGGTATAGGTCTGTCCTCTGTCACGCACACACTCACACACACGTGCACACACACGCACACACTCACACATACATGCACATGCATGCACACACTCGCACATGCGCCCACACGCATGCACACACTCACACACACATATGCACACACACACACGCATGCACACACTCACTCACATGCACACATGCACTCAGACACATGCACATGCTCACACACGCACACTCACATGCACACACTCACACATCCACACACACTCACACATACACCCACACACACATGCACACAGACACTCACACGCATCCATTCATATAACCCGTGTGTGGTTTCATCACAAGTGTGGTCCTCCAAGTTGGCTTGTCCACAAGGTGGAAGATGTTCTCTGAGTGGGTAAGGGATCATCCCCTAATTGTATGGTCTGAAGTTGGGCTTAGCATAAATTTCTCTTCAGTAAGGGGCTGTCGTCAGCTGGGGTCCTGTTCCTATCTAGGGTGGCCTCATGTTCAGTTATGGGCCATACTGTCTGGTTTACAAGTGGGCTGTCTAGAAATTTCTTCAATGTAAACTGGATGTCCAAGTCTGTTTTTTTAATATAAATAGAAGTTATTTTTTCCACTTAACAAAAAGTCCTGTGTTAAGATTTTTGACAAAACTTCATCTGCAGAAAACAAAATACTGGTAGTCTCTCCCTGTGCCACCTCTGTGCTGCCCACTGGCACAGGGAGAGACTTGGACTTGGCAGCAGGTGCGGATCCTAGTCCCAACGTCAATGGGAGTTTGATGCACGTCGATATCAGAAAAAAGCCAGGGCGTTGCAAGCGTTGGGTGGAATAGTTCCCAACATGTAAACCACTTCATAGTGGAATTAATTTTCATTTGCTATTTGTAGACTGCAGGATAATTCAAGGCTTACAGTTTATACAAGGAGCCAACTGTGTGTAAGTTAGCCTGTAAACACAGTTGAATGAGAAAGACTTACATTTATATAGCGCTTTTCACGACCACCGGACGTCTCAAAGCGCTTTACAGCCAATGAGGTACTTTTGGAGTGTACTCACTGTTGTAATGTGGGAAATGCGGCAGCCAATTTGCGCACAGCAAGCTCCCACAAGCAGCAATGTGACAATGACCAGATAATCTGTTTTTGCTGTATTGATTGAGGGATAAATACTGGCCAGGACACTGGGGATAACTCTCCTGCTTTTCTTCAAAATAATGCCATGGGATCTTTTACATCCACCTGAGAGAGCAGACGGGGCCTTGGTTTAACATCTCATCCGAAAGATGGCACCTCCGACAGTGCAGCACTCCCTCAGCACTGCACTGGAAGGTTAGCCTAGATTTCAGTGGGACTTCAGTGGTGAGTGTGCTACCCACTGAGCCACAGTTGAATGAGCAACCTTGGCTGTAAATACCTGTATACACTTAAACAGAAGTAAGCAGCTAAAGTAATCCAGTCAACATGAAATAATGCTGTTGGGGCAGGCGGAAGATGAGGCTGGATTTTCAATTTAACAGCAATATTTAGTTGTGCAAATTTCAGTAATATAGAACCAACAGCAAACCATTCAAAATAAGAGCAACTCCTTGTTTATTGCATTGCACTGATACATTCAAACCCAGTTGGTCAGAGTTTCATTCAGTCGCACAGATCAGGTATGTTTAATCTCCACTCTGTGTAACATTACCGAAGCTCAGGGAGAGCGTCACTGGATTTGGCCTCAGCGCTCGGAAGAGGAAAGCTAAAGCAGCCAAATCAGTCTTGGAAAGGCAGCCTTAAACAGACGCTAGGGCCCCTTCTTTGCAAGGCAACTGACCAAAGCCCTGTTGCAGGTGTGAGTAAACGGCACCTATTTTTCTCCACTTATCCTTGAGGTATGCTAGCTTAGTGGTTATGTTACTGGACTAATAATCCAGAGGCCTGGAATAATGATCCAGAGATGTGAACTCAAATCCCACCATGGCAGCTGGGGAATTTAAATTCAGTTAATTAAATAAATCTGGATTAAATAAAGCTAGTATCAGTAATGGTGACCATGAAACTATCGAATTGTTTGGTTCACTAATGCCCTTGAGGGAAGAAAAATAACCTATGTTGTGACTCCTGACCCCCAGCAATGTGGTTGGCTCTGAAATGATGGCTTGTCACCACCTTCTCAAGGGCAATTAAGGATGGGCAATAAATGCTGGCCTTGCCAATGACGTCCACATCCCAGGAATAAATAAAATGGTGGGCGGGGCACTTCAGATTGGAATTGAACATGCGCTGTATTGGGGCCTTAGTTATTGGATGCAGCAACTCTAGGCCAATATGTTTAGTCACTATAGGAACATAGGTACAGGAGTAGGCCATTCAGCACCTCGAGCCTGTTCCGCCATTCAATTAGATCGTAGCTGAACTGTATCTTAACTCCATTTACCCGTCTTGGTTCTGTACCCTTACCTAACAAAATTCTATCAATCGCGGTTTTGGAGTTTTCAATTGACCCCGAACTTCAACATCTTTTTGGGAGAGGGAGTTCAAGATTTCCACTACCCTCTGTGCGAAAAAGTGCTCACTGACATCACGCCTGAGCAGCCTAGCTCTAATTTTAAGATGATTGTTCTGGACTCCCCCCACCAGAGGAAATAGTTTCTCTCGGTCTACCCTGTCACATTTTTTGATCATCTTAAACACTTTAATTAGAGCACCCCTTTGTCTTTTATATTCAAGGGAATTCATGCCTCGTCTATGCAAGCTGTCAGCATAATTTAACCCTTTTAGCCTCGGTACCAATCTGGTGAATCTGCGCTGCACCCGCTCCATACAGTGCCCAGAAGTGAATGCTGTACTCCAAATGGGGTCTAACCAGAACTCTGTACAGGTGTAAAATCACTTCCACCAAGTGCAGCAATGAAGAAAATGAATAGAATGCTGTGTTTTACCGCTAATTCAGAGGAGTATAAATTGGAGTATGTCATGGTGAAACAGTCGAACATTATGGTCAGACTGTACCTTGACTACTGTGTTCCGTTTTGGTCATTGAGACACAAGGGAAACATTTAAGCCCTGGGGGCAGTGCAGGAAATAGCAGAAGGCTGGTCCTTGGTGTCATATGATTAATGAATAAGGAAAGGCTGGAGAAACTTGGACTCTTTAGGCTTGAAAGGAAGTGACTGAGAGAAGACTTTATAGCGAAATATGAAATGTATATATCAATGTGATCCATGCAAGTAGGCCAAGTGGCACAGGTTCAAGCTGGTGAAAGGAAAATGTATGACCAACGTCAAGCAGCTCTTCACATAAATATTGATCAACACTTGGCCTGGACTACCAGGTAGGGAAGTGGAAGCAAATCTTTGGAGTCCTTTATTCTACCCTACGTAAACTAGAGGTGATCCAAAACTCAACTGCCCGTGTCCTGACTCGCACCAAGTCCCACTCACCCATCACCCCTGTGCTCGCTGACCTACATCGGCTTCCGGTTCAGCAATGCCTCAATTTCAAAATTCTCATGCTTATTTTCAAATCCTCCATGGCCTCGTCCCCTCCCTATCTCTGTAATCTCCTCCAGCCCCTCAACCCCCCCCGAGATATCTGTGCTCCTCAATTCTGTCCTCTTGAGCATCCCTGATTATAATTGCTCAACCATTGGTAGCCGTGCCTTCTGTTGCCTGGGCCCCAAGCTCTGGAACTCCCTGCCTAAACCTCTCCGCCTCTCTACCTCTCTTTCGTGTTTCAAGGTGCTCCTTAACAGCTACCTTTTATACCAAGCTTTTGGTCACCTACTCTAATTTTGACTTATGTGGCTCAGTATCAAATTTTTTAAATGTCATAATACTCCTGTGATGCAGTTTAGGACATTTCACTATGTTAAAGGTGCTATATAAATACAAGTTGTTGTTGTTGTTTAAGAGAAAGTTGAGTACTATTTGGGGGAATTGTAAGTTTTCTGAACAGATGAGCTAAAATAGGCCAAATGGTCTTTGTCTTCCATTTTTATCTTGTGGTTTTCATGTGAAAGGGTGCATGTCAGCCTACTTGTGTAGATGGGCACAGCGGGATATTGAACTCATTTTCATGCAAAAACTATTCTCCAATTTATTTATTTAAGGACGTGCTTATTTGTACTGCAAAAACGGCCAACATGCTCCATCCTTTGTTTCTAATTGGTCCCCTTGGAGGATAAGCCACATCCTGAAGTTTCACAGGAATGTGTAACTGGAACCGTCCATCCAAAGTCTCACTGACTTTGCACAGTGTAACTCGATCCACTTTGACTTCCATAAGTGACAGAGGACAGAGCGCCCCAGAAAACAGAAAGGGCCAGCCAAAGTGCCTTCCCCAGTCCAAGTACATCCCTCCCCCAGCTGAAGTGCCTTAGTCTAGTCCAAGTACATCCCTCCTCCCTGCCCCCCCCCCCCCCCCCATAGCTGGGGCATTGTGCACGGATTGTTAACAGGTTTATTGAGTATGACGTGAATAGTGACAGTGTCGTGACTTCTGGATATCATCCACTCCAACGATGTCCCTTGTAGGGGGTTGGAAGAACATGATCCGTCTTCCCCTCACCTGTGTCTCTCCCACCCCGCCCCCTCCTCCGTGTCTCTCTCTCTCTGCCCTCCAGCCTCTCTCACCCCCTCAGCCTCTCTTCCCCCCCAGCCTCTCTCTCTCCCCTCCAGCCTCTCTCTCTCTCCCCTCCAGCCTCTCTGCCCCCCCAGCCTCTCTCTTGTTATCAGGCCCAGCCTCGTCGCTGCCGGGCCCACACTAGCCGGGGGGAGAGAGAATCGAAACCTCAGGGCTTGCTTCTCGGCACCATGCGCATGGAATGATTTGGGCCGGAAGGAGGGTGGAGCTTGACAGGGGGCGGGGCTTGTTGCCTGTCGATCAAAAAAGTGCAGTACGGGCAGAGGGGCGGGGCTTAACAGATGTCTGTCTATCAAAAAAAGTGCAGTACAAATAGTTACATCGTTTATTTAAATGAAAAAGTGAGCTGCACTTTTGGCTGAGTGAGTAATTGCATTGCCTGATGTGATATCTCTGTAACCTCCTCCAGCCCAACAACCCTCCAAGATCTCTGCGCTCCTCCAATTCTGGCCTCTTGAGCATCCCTGGTTAAGGCCCTAAGCTCTGGAATTCCCTCCCTAAATACCCCAAAATCTCTCTACCTCTCTCTCCTCCTAAAAGATGCTCCTTAAAACCTACCTCTTCCTGTCCTTACATCTTCTATGTGATACGTTGTCAAATTTTGTTTGATAATGCTCCTGTGAAATGCCTTGGGACGATTTACTGCGGTAAAGGTGCTATATAAATGCAAGCTGTTGCTGTTATAGAGAGAAGGAAGGATACAATTAAATGTTTCTGTTTATTCCGAGTTAGCTCAGCTTAGCCCAGCTGGCAGCAATGGTGCCACGCTTGTCCTCAATGCATCTGTACCAGGGCAAACAGCCAGGGTTCAAACTACTGGTTTCCAACCAGCAATCCCTGCAGGAAAGTGAATATTTGCAGACGTCAGATGATCCAGCTTAAGAACATAAGAAATAGGAGCAGGAGTAGGCCATTTGGCCCCTCGAGCCTGCTCCACCATTTAATAAGATCATGGCTGATCTGATCATGGACTCAGCTCCACTTCCCTGCCCGCTCCCCATAACCCTTTATTCCCTTATCGCTCGAAAATCTGTCTATTTCCACCTTAAATATATTCAATGTCCCAGCCTCCAAAGCTCTCTGGGGCAGAGAATTCCACAGATTTACAACCCTCCGAGAGAAGAAATTCCTCCTCAACTCAGTTTTAAATGGGCGGTCCCTTATTCTGAGACTATGCCCCCTAGTTCTAGTTTCTCCTATGACTGGAAATATCCTCTCTGCATCCACCTTGTCAAGCCCTCTCATTATCTTATATGTTTTGATAAGATCACTTCTCATTCTTCTGAATTCCAGTGAGTATAGGCCCAACCTACTCAAACTATCTTCATAAGTCAACCCCCTCATCTCCGGAATCAACCTAGTGAACCTTCTCTGAACAGCCTCCAATGCAAGCATATCCTTCCTTAAATACGCAGGCCAAAACTGTACACTTGGTATAGACGTCCCCCACTCTCCGGGGCCTTTTAGGTGGCTGATTGACACTTTTGGAGGAATTTTAGCCCTCCCTCCCATGGTGGGTCGGCAGTAAAAATAGAGTGGGGAACTTACCCATTCGTTTCCCACCCTGATCTGGCCCACTGCAATTTTAACTCGCAGGTGGCAGGGACACCAGCTGAAACAGGCGGGGCCCCTTTTTAAATACAGAGATCGGATTCCGATAATGTCCAACTGCTATTTTTACCTGAGGTCTAAGTGCTGTTCCGGGCTCTACAGTGAAACCTTGGGCCTCCCCCTACCTGGGCTATCCTGCGCTCCCCCCCCTCCCCCATCCACTCCTGGGCCAACTCCGATCAACCTAGCTTGTGCCCCCTGGAACATGGCAGCGGCCTCTGAACCACTCGATTTTACCTGTGGACAGCTGCTTCCTGCGACTTTTGGTGGGGAAATCGGCATGCTGCATGCTAATGAGAGCTGGCCAATAAAATCCGCTGAGCCTCCCTCGCTACCACTCATGGACGAGCTTGCCACTCACATTCCTGCCAAGGGGTTTAAAGGCACCGATTACTGTCCCGGTTCAGGTGAAGCGATGTGTGGGGCGGTGGGGGGGGGAGGCGGAGAGCTGCCAACATTGTGGAACTGAACCTATTTTCAGAAAGAAGAGGGAAGAAAATTGGGGAGAGGGACAAAAAAAGTAGCTAAAAGTGGAGATGAGATTATCTGGAACATGTAATGGGCTGCATTTTCGACTTGTTGCCGCCCCTGTTTTTGCCCTGGAGAGGTGGCAATGGCGGTGGCGAGCTCTTCCGGGCTGGCAGCCAGCTTCTAGCGCCCCGCCGGGATTTTCGGGGCCGGTTTCAGCGGGGCGCGGAACATTACCACCGGGAGAGGCGAGCTGGTGTGCAACGCCCCTGGTTGCGACACCGGCTCGATTTTTGGCTTCCACCCGATCCATAACGCTCCATAGAGCGACGTGCTGGGACCGCCTGTGAAAGCGGGCGGTCCGACCTGTAGCGGCTGCAACGAAGTAGGTAATGCCGACCTCAGGTAAGTGTTATTGTGTCTGTAAGCACTCTAGTAATGACTCCACGAGGCAAGGTAATGTACTTGAACTGTGGTGACTTTAGTCCATATTTTACAGCTCCTGAGTGAGGGTACAGTAAGGTAAGCTCCCTTTTATACCTGGTTACCTGTCGTGTACAGGTGACCCCTAGGTCTGCACCTCTGGTGGTACAAGCATAGTGTATACAGTGTGAAGGTACATCCAGTGGTCTTATGTAACTGTACATTGAGTGTACAGGGAGTATACTTATATTATACATACACAACAAGTGTGATTGTTTCTTCGGTTTCTTTTTGCGGGTTATGTTGTGGTGGCGTGGGCTATGCCTTGGGAATGTTTTTTGGTGTTATTTTTTCAGGTTTTTTTCCCCAGGCCTTTCTTAGAGTGCTCCGAGGACGGCTGTTTAGCTCGGGATTTTCACGTGCTCAGCCGGCCTAGCGTCCTGAGATGTGCAATGCCTCCCTTAGCACTCCACCCCACACTCAGGGCCCAGCTGATGAATTTTGCTGACTGAGGCACAAACTGTTCCCGGGCACAAACTTTATCGCCCCGCCGCCATTAATATTACCTCCAGGAATATACCCAGCCAAAGTTGGCAACCCTAGATCCGTTACCCGCCATGTTTTGGCCTGGAAGGGAAGCCACCAGTGTGCCCCCTGCTCAGGGCTGGAGTTAATACTGCAACCAAGCCTCGGTGACTTCATCGGATCCCAATCTGCATATTTAAAGAAAAACCCCACCAGCTTCGGGCAGGGAGGGGCTTTAAGAGTAACCCCACCCCATCGTGTATAGTTTGTCATAATAATAATAAGTAGAGTGAGCAAGTGAGCAGATTCAAAGAACATAAGAAATAGGAGCAGGCATAGGCCATTTGGCCCCTCGAGCCTGCTCCGTCATTCAATAAGATCATGGCTGATCTGATCCTGGCCTCAACTCCACTTCCCTGCCTGCTCCCCATAACCCTTGACTCCCATAAAAACATTACCACCAAAAATGAGCAGAAACGAAAATGTAGCCCATTAATGGGATTGAACAATGTTGTCATTGCTTCAGCTACCCTCCAAGTTTCCATTAAAGTATATGTTCCTCAAGTTAAGAAACAAGTCCCCGGTGAAAGCAAAAGCTCCACCGATATTTAAGGGCTGTTTCCCTTTTTGTTCTGTGCAGTCCCTCATATGTGCAATTGTGTGGAATTCTATAAACTAAGACGACACAAACCAGATGCAGTGCCAGAAAGCGCTCAGTGAATGCAAGTGAACTTTAAACATATGTACAGCAGCCAGACCTCCACCGCAGCTCTGCCAACATCAAACAAAAAATGAGGCAGGAAAAGCAGGCCAGGGTCGGAGCCTACGCAGGGGCTTTAAAGCTCAGCATGTTTGAGGGAAGGAAGGTGAGGAGAAAGAGAAAAAGTGAGATAAAACCAGGAGTGAATTTTCACCCCTCCGCAGGAGCCCGTTCACCTTTCATCAAGGAGCTTTCCCTTTAATGGAAACTCATGCGATTGGCCGAGCAAAGCCCACATTGTGATCAAATCTCCTGGAAAGAATCTGCACTTGAATAATTCCACCCCAAAAATTATCAGTTCCCTAAAGGCCTATTGGGAAGCCAATCCAACTCAAGTAAATAGTAAGTAAGTGGGGTGTGGTTAACTCCTTCAATAGAAACCCAGCCCAAATTATTACTGTCACTATAGAAGTGGTGCTTTGAGTTGCAGTTAACTGTCCCTGAGGTGGGTATCACAGCAAGGAGATAATGTTCTTTAAACTGCTATTGGAGATAACTCAATTTGCTTGCATATTAATCTCTTTTTGTACTTTGGAAGTTCAGTGAGAACTTTTAGTTTTACTTAATTCTGCTCAAAATACTGCTTTGCAATGGGTCATAGCTTTTCATGTCAGCTGTGGCTACATTGGTAGCACTCTTGCCTCTGAGTCAGAATGGTATATGTCATTTTTTATAGTGCAGATCAATTCGCTGCAATTACTGTTCAGTTGGAAGGCAACAGCCGAGAATGGCCGGTGAAAAATTAACATTTACCAGTAGCTTTTCAAGTAGAACAGAATCCCCATCAATCTGTGAGCTGGTGTAATCAACATGTTTTTATTTTGGTTTGTTTTCCAAGCTGTCATGTAATCAGCTGGAGCAATGGCCGCGGCACTCACGCCTCATTCCCGACGTCATTCCCGAGCTGTGTGAATCCCTTGGCCATGCAGGGAAATTTAAAAAGCAGGGGGAAAAAGGCTCTGTAAAGTACCTCATAATGATCTCAATTGGGTCCCCTGCTGCTGCAGGTCAGGTCGGCTCCACGATGACAGACGGGCCTGGGGGAAAGGCACATGGGAGCGAGTTGACAGTGGGTACATGACTTGCTGTCAAAAATAACAACTTTCCCACCTGACCCGCCACCAATCGCACCCACTACCACCACAGAAAATCCAGCCCTCTGTGTCCATTTATCAAAACTTTCATAATTTAAAAGACCTCTATTAGGTCATCCTCAGCCTTCTCTTTTCAAGAGAAAAGAAATCCTGTCTGTTCATTATTTCCTGATAGGTATAACCTTGCAATTCTGGCATCATCTTTGTACATTTTTGTAAAATTGTAAAATTCCCTATTTGGATTTATTAGTAACTATTATATTTATGCCTTCTTTACATTTACCCTGAGACCTTAATCAGGTCACACCCTACGAAGCCTGTTCAGCCTTTTCTGATAAGTATAACCTCTTAGTTCTGACATCCTGCTTATAAATCTTTTTTGAACCTTCTCCAGTGCCTTTATATCCGTTATATAATATGGAGACCAGAACTATGCACAGTACTCTAAGTAATTGGAGGCAGTGTGTGAAGCTGGAAGAAGAACAAGGAAGAATATGAATAAAAAGAACCTAAGTTTTATAGGCTGTTACCTTCCTGTCTGTCTCGTCGTGTTTATTTAGTAGCTGGAGTGAAGTGTCTTTGATTTGTTATGGCTTATGAAGCAATGTGGTGGCATTGGTGATCTCTGTGATATAATGGCTGAGAAATGAGTGCTGTTCTCTGCAGTTTTCCTATCAGGCCTGTTGGGGACTCACATATTAAGATGTGGATAAAACAATAAAAACAGCCAGGGGTCTCCCGCTTACATTAAATTACATCGAATTTACAGCAAAGGAACAGGCCATTCAGCCCAACAGGTCTATGACTGTTTATGCTCCACATGAGCCTCCTCCCACTCTATTTACTTCATCTCACCCTATCAACAAATTCTTCTATTCCTTTCTCCCTCATGTACTTATCTAGCTTACCCTCAGCTTCTTCAAAATCATGTCAGGTTCCACATGTACCCTGAAAACACCCAGCTGTACCATCATCATAGGCAGCCCACTCTAAAAATGAGTTCTCAGGTGATTGTGCAGTCCAATGCAGGAGTTACAGTCTCTGTCACAGGTAGGACAGTCGTTGAAGGAAAGGATGGGTGGGGAGTCTGGTTTGCCGCACGCTCCTTCTGCGATTGTTTTTTGCATGCTTTCAGCAACAGCGACGAAACTCGAGGTGCTCAGCGCCCGCCTGGATGCTCTTCCTCCACTTCGGGTGGTCTTGGGCCAGGGATTCCCAGGTGTCTGTGAGGATGTTGCACTCACCCCCTCTCTCTACCCCGCCACTGTCTCTAATTTGTCAGACTGCTTGTCTGAAATCCAGCACTGGATGAGCAGAAATTTTCTCCAAATAAATATTGGGAAGACCGAAGCCATTGCGCTCATCCGAAACTCTGCTGCCCATGTGTTAACTCGCACCAAGCCCCTCCCTGTCTCTGAAACCTCCTGCAGCCCAACAACCCTCCGAGATCTCTGCACTCCTCCAACTCCGGTCTCATGCTGTGTTTTGCTGTTTCTTTCAGTAATGCATTACTAGATGCTACATCTGTCTGACCGTCTGATAGTGGTCTGATAAAGGAATTTAGCAAGGGCCTCGATGTAGGTGATGCTCATCTGTTCCGGAGTAATCTTGCCTGCCGTTATGTAGAATGTCCCATTGGCTGATTACCACCCACCATAGTGACCACTGTATGGCCTTGTTTAATGTACCTTGGCTCCATTCTGGTTCCATTCCATTTAATTGGACCATCTTGCTTGAAATTCACCTGCCTTACACTGTTAGGGAACTTGATAGAAGGACGACCACACGAGTGCAGCTAATGGCAAGTCATCAATGTAAAACCACCTTGTAAATTACTCATTGGAAAACTGGCATCACACTGCCCTAATAACCGATGCATAAACCAATGTAACAAATTCTCAGCTGTATTTTCTGAAATAATTTCATGTATGTTGCTTATCATTTTTCTATAATTTTACATCTCTATTTTGCTGTCATGTCTGTGACAACACATGCCTTTTGTGCTCCAGTACTGACACGTTATTTACCTGTGCAATGACTGCTGTTTGATCTGATGCTCAGCTCTTTTCAGGAATAGAATCGGGGGGGGGGGGGGAAATCCACCTTGTACATATCATAGAAACCAACAGATGGTGAAGGATTGGATTACAGTGGGATACGGAGCCCCCCATCAGCTGTGGGGATGTACGTGCCATAAATATAAACAGGAAATGCTGGAAATACACAGCAGGCGATCAAAATCCACAAAGAGAAAAGGCAGATCAACATTACAGGTAGCAAATCTTTGTCGGAAGCTCTGTATGTATCACGGCCATTATGCAATTCAGGCAAATTATTAACTCCCAAACCAACCAAAAACTTCAAATAAGTCTTATCATCTTTCTGTATGATAGTTTTGCCTCCAACTGTGTTTGTCACTCTTCAGTTTGTCATGGTGATTATCATGGCAACGCTCTAACCTGAGTTGGAAGGTTGTGGGTTCAAGTCCCGCTCCAGCGACTGGAGCACAAAATCTAACCTGACTTTTTTTAAATTTCAAAATATACTTTATTCATATAAAAATTTGTACAGTACATTCAAAAGCAGTTCAGTACATTTAGCTGCGGTCAGCAATCCCATACACTACATTTGGGTGCTGAGGGCAATTCCGTTCGATACATTTCCTTGCTTTTCAGTTCAAGTACAATTCGTTACAATACGGGATACATTGTAGTACATTCAACAAATTACATTACATGTGTCACTGTACAGTACACGGAATGGGTGACGGTACATTTACATTTTTCTTTTCAATGTGCATTACGAAACAGACCTTGCATTGTACATGGCACTACATAGGTGTTTACAGATCATGGTGCTCCATGTACACAAAAAGGAAGTTACAAGTACAGCCCGAGGGGAGTTTTGTACTGATTCCTGCCCCCGGGTTTACCGTGGCAGAAGGGCTTTAAACTGTGGCCCTTCCCCACCGTGCTTTTGCGGCGAATGCACCAATTTTAAGTGCGTCCCTCAGCACATAATCCTGGATCTTGGATTGCGCCAGTCTGCAACACGCAGACATGGACATCTCCTTGCTCTGGAAGACCAGCAAGTTTCGGCAAGACCAAAGAGCGTCTTTGATGGCCCTCCAGCAGCAGGTGATGTCTGTCTCGGTGTGTGTCGCTGGGAACAGCCCGTAGAGCACAGAGTCCTGTGTTACGGAGCTGCTCGGGATGAACCTCGACAGCAACCACTGCATCTCTTTCCAAACCTGCCTTGCGAAGGCGCAATCCTGAAGGAGATGAGTGACAGTCTCGTCTGCCCCGCAGCCGACTCGGGGGCACCGTGCCGTGCTGCTGAGACGTCGGCTGTGCATGAACGCTCTGACAGGTAAGGCCCTCCTCACCGCCAACCAAGCTACGTCTTGGTGCTTGTGTGACAGCTCTGGCGATGAGACGTTCTGCCAAACGAGTTCGACAGTCCGCTCTAACCTGACACTTCAGTGCAGTGCTAAGGGAATGCTGCACTGTGGGAGGTGCCAGCTTTTGGATGAACCTTTAAACTGAGGCCCCGTCTGCCTTCTCAGGTGCATGTCAAAGATCCCATGGCACTGTTTTGAAGAACAGCAAGGAAGTTCTCCCTGGTGTCCTGATCAATATTTACACCTCAACCAGAGTCACAAAAAAAAACTGATTGCTGTTTGTGGGAACTTGCTGTGTGCAATTTTCCTACATTATAACAGTGACTACTGAAGTACTTAACTGGCTGCAAAGCGCTTTGGTCCGTATTGAAGTCATGAAAGGTGCTATATAAATGCAAGTCTCTCATTCTTTCAGATGTCGAAAGGGTAAAATACTTTGGGGGAGAAATTTATTTTAGCCAGTGAAGTTGCCGGTATGACCGGCATCTGGAGTTACCGGCCGCTGAAAATGGCTGCAATGCTAA
Organism: Pristiophorus japonicus; assembly: GCF_044704955.1. Lineage (NCBI taxonomy): Eukaryota > Metazoa > Chordata > Chondrichthyes > Pristiophoridae > Pristiophorus > Pristiophorus japonicus. The sequence goes on from NC_091997.1 coordinate 40,742,579, forward strand.
CGGATCAAAATTCGACTGTGGGGATGGGGATTGTTGGTGCAGCGCTGACCTGCCGTGCAACGCGGTGCAATGCTGTCCTGGTGGAATTACTGGAGGACTCAAGAGTGGCATTGGAGCTTTGCACAGCCTTTGGAAGCGAGACTGTGGTGCTCGCAAGGAATTGTGGGCAATGAAGAATTCCGAGAATTAAAGGGACCATGCACACAAGCAATGCAAATGAAAATGAAGTGAAACAATGCTGTTTTCAGCCCCTTCTGCCTTTTACCAAAAAAATTACATTAAAAAGAAATCCCAAATGTGAATATTCAGCCCTGGAATTCCCTTTCCCAACCTCAAAAAATGGGAAAAATGCCTCAGCACTGACACAAGTGGCTCAGCAAACCAGGGAAGGGGCACCCAGGGTCTCGCACGCAGCACTCTATCTTTGTGCAGGGGGGTCAACACTGCAAGACAGGCCCTCTACCCACTGGGGCCAGGAGGCCCTCCAAAAAGAACGATGTGGGACTACATCACCGAGGCTATCACTGCAGTAGTTTTGCCCCCGCCACCTGGCTCCAGTGCCCAAAGAAGCTTCATGACCTCAGGCCACTGGTCAGGGTCAGAGAATGCACCTTCAAAGACAGTCTCCTACCAACGGCACCACTAGTCTCGCACACTGCTCAATGCATGAACCCCACCCTTAATCATTTACCTACCAATAATTTACACAAATCACAAGGCACATCTCCCAGTCCTAGCCTCACCTTACTTTTTGGAGGAGACAGTGCAGGCCATTCTTGGCAGGGGCATGGCTGAGCCCTTGGCCAGCAGGGGGGCTGGAAGGATACAAGATGCTGGTATCCTCATACATTATCCTCCTTCTGACATACACCTCATGCTTTCCTGCCCTCCCATCACCACAAATCCACCCTTGTGCCTTCCTCATTTCACACACCCAAGAAATTCAGCCCGGCCAGCCAGCGGGTGTGTGTGACCAAAAAGAGAGAGAGAGTGAAGCAGAGCAAGAAGAAGATTGATTTGACACTCTCAGGCACCAGCTCCTCAAGGTCAACCAACAAATACATTTGCAGTGTCCCCCTCTGAAAATCAGCAACCTTGCACTAGTCATGCTGCAGCTGCTGGGGCAGCACTGTGTGACATCAGTAGGGTGGACCAAGGCTCACACAAGACACTCACTAATGGAATACGTATGGGTGATGAGTTGATATTTTGATTTCACATTGGATGGATAGACGTATATAGGTGGATTGGAAAGTTTGCTTTGTGTAAGAATTCGGCGAAAACATCGACAGCAAAAGCATATACTTTTGGACTTAAGTTTTGGACATTGCTTGGGCACATTTGCTGTTACTGCAGAGAAGCAGGCAGCCTGATGTTGGACGGGTCCAAACGTGTCCCACAGGAATACACATCATGTGGGCAGGAATCAATGGTTGATGGACGGGCTCTTTTGTCATGCAATCAGTGAGGGATTGGTCGGTGCTCAAGACACAAAGGAAGCTATTCAACCACCCAGACCTACTGGAGCCTTTTGAAGGAAACAGCCCAGTAACAAAGGAACAGGCCGAAGACATGATTTTGCTCTTTTAGCTGTACTGCCTCAGGCGAAGGACAGTTGAACTTTTGGTGCGAGAAGAAGCATTTTACAGGTATAAGAGTGGCAGATTTCGGCTGCCATCTCTCTCGGTCTCGCTCTCCCCTCTTCTACACCTGCTTGCTTCATTCAACGCACAAGGACTGAGCACTCTGTCTGGGATGGAGAGAAGAAACACCATCAACGAGCAAAGAGAGTCTCGCTATTTTGACTGGGAAGCTGACCTTGAGACTGGACTTGAATACCACAGATTGATACAGAACCAGAATACCCCTCATCGGGAAAAGCCGCGAGTAAGCCAGAGGGGTAATTGGTGAGCATTTATCCCAGCCCACACATCGTTAAGACCATCGCATAGTGCGAAAGAGTGTCGTGTGTCCCAACTAAGCCTAAGTTTAGTGGAGAAGTTTTAGCATGGATCGTAAGCGTACGCACAATTCTGTGGGACAGATTCGTTGGTGCACTTTTGAATCCGAGCAGGGGTGCTTTATTCATGGGAACGTCGCGTTAGGGGCCTGTTCAGACAGGCTAGGGTTGTGTGTTGTACTGTGTTTTGTTTGTTTTACACCATCAGGTTGTTTTACTGAGTGCAGGTGTGTGCTTTAACTTGAATAAAAACATTGTGACGGTTGAGACCGAAAGATCCGGCTATAACTGTGTATTTCTGTTCATCACTATAATTCCGGGGTCTAGAACTGTTGTAAGGGGGGTGATTTGAAACCACCAAGGGCAAAACCACTTACACTGTGGTGGCTTTTAATTCAGTACCATGGCCAAGAGAATGCTGTGATGATCAGTAATAGAGAGGAGGTAAGGTGTGGGACTAATGTTGAAAGGGGAATTGGGGTTGTGGTCACGGGGTCCGTTTGCGGATGATTCCATCCCGGATATCACGGCCACAAACAGTCTGTTTGGGTTGCATCCTTCCGTCTGATTCCTCCTCTTCGGTTTCCTCCTCTTCTGTGTCCTCCTCTTCACTCTGTGAATGGATGCTGTAAATGTGAAATGGCAGCATAAAATGCTGGAAATAACCAGCTGGTCCGGCAGCATCTCGACCTGAGACATGGACTCTGTTTTTCTCTCCACGGATGTTGTGTGACCTGCTGAGTATTTGCAGCATGTTATATCTTCTCAAAGGCCTTCATTTACAATCCGAGCCCTTGCAAGCATCCAGCGGCAATCCCTACACACTTAAAAAAATCATTTCACATCTATTCACATCACAGTGGAAGACACAAAAACCATGCTAAAAATTGCTGGTCACAGGAATGTGGGAAGGGAAGACCTTGAGACAATCACTATCACTTGAGGGGTAGTGCTGGACAGTCTAATGGGACTCAAGGTAGACAAGTCCCCTGGTCCTGATGAAATGCATCCCAGGGTATTAAAAGAGATGGCGGAAGTTATAGCAGATGCATTCGTTATAATCTACCAAAATTCTCTGGACTCTGGAGAGATACCAGCGGATTGGAAAGCAGCTAATGTAACGCCTCTGTTTAAAAAAGGGGGCAGACAAAAGGCAGGTAACTATAGGCTGGTTAGTTTAACATCTGTAGTGGGGAAAATGCTTGAAGCTATCATTAAGGAAGAAATAGCGGGACATTTAGATAGGAATAGTGCAATCAAGCAGACGCAGCATGGATTCATGAAGGAGAAATCATGTTTAACTAATTTACTGAAATTCTTTGAGGATATAATGAGCATGGTGGATAGAGGTGTACCGATGGATGTGGTGAATTTAGATTTCCAAAAGGCATTCGATAAGGTGCCACACAAAAGGTTACTGCAGAAGATAAAGGTACGCGGAGTCAGAGGAAATGTATTAGCATGGATAGAGAATTGGCTGGCGAACAGAAAGCAGAGAGTCGGGATAAATGGGTCCTTTTCGGGTTGGAAATCAGTGGTTAGTGGTGTGCCAAAGGGATCGGTGCTGGGACCACAACTGTTTACAATATACATAGATGACCTGGAAGAGGGGACAGAGTGTAGTGTAACAAAATTTGCAGATGACACAAAGATTAGTGGGAAAGCGGGTTGTGTAGAGGACACTGAGAGGCTGCAAAGAGATTTAGATAGGTTAAGTGAATGGGCTAAGGTTTGGCAGATGGAATACAATGTCGGAAAGTGTGAGGTCATCCACTTTGGGGAAAAAAAACAGTAAAAGGGAATATTATTTGAATGGGGAGAAATTACAACATGCTGCGGTGCAGAGGGACCTGGAGGTCCTTGTGCATGAAACTCTTTTGATGAATCCCAAAAAGTTAGTTTGCAGGTGCAGCAGGTAATCAGGAAGGCGAATGGAATGTTGGCCTTCATTGCGAGAGGGATGGAGTACAAAAGCAGAGAGGTCCTTCTGCAACTGTATAGGGTATTGGTGAGGCCGCACCTGGAGTACTGCGTGCAGTTTTGGTCACCTTACTTAAGGAAGGATATACTAGCTTTGGAGGGGGTACAGAGACGATTCACGAGGCTGATTCCGGAGATGAGGGGGTTACCGTATGATGATAGATTAAGTAGACTGGGTCTTTACTCGTTGGAGTTCAGAAGGATGAGGGGTGATCTTATAGAAACATTTAAAATAATGAAAGGGATAGACAAGATAGAGGCAGAGATGTTGTTTCCACTAGTCGGGGAGACTAGAACTAGGGGGCACAGCCTCAAAATACGGGGGAGCCAATTTAAAACCGAGTTGAGAAGGAATTTCTTCTCCCAGAGAGTTGTGAATCTGTGGAATTCTCTGCCTAATGAAGCAGTTGAGGCTAGCTCATTGAATGTATTTAAGTCACAGATAGATTTTTAACCAATAAGGGAATTAAGGGTTACGGGGAGCGGGCAGGTAAGTCTGAGTCCACGGCCAGATCAGCCATGATCTTGTTGAATGGCGGAGCAGGCTTGAGTGGCTAGATGGCCTACCCCTGTTCCTAATTCTTATGTTCTTATTGCAGCAAAATTAAAAAGAAACCCAGTCCGAAACCTTAAATCCAAACTTACCTGAACGATGTGTGTGTCCCTTTAAGAGTTGCAGACACCGCCACTGTCAGCCTGCTTGCACCGTTAACCTGGCGTGCTTAGGACCCAGCGCTGAATTCAGAGCTAGGGTCAAAGTTTGTGTTTGTGACATTAAGTCGGCGTTGTACACCAATTTACACATCACAATGCCGCCATTTTTTTCAGGATGGTGGCAGCGCAAAGGTAAGGACGAAAGCGCCGGACGCCACAGCACCTGCCAGCTGCTGGTGAAGGAGCGCGTCTGCCGTTTTAACGCCATTTAATGGTGCTACAGAGTGGCACTAAGGCCACGAATTTGTAGTCCAAGAAAGCCAATCATTTCCTGCTAGCTTTTCGTATCTTGATAACCTGGCCTCTGCTGTACAACTCTTTTGATTGGAGAAAAAAATAAACATTAATTCAAGTGCCCCCTGATCTGGGAAACATTCCAAACACTTTCAAACAAGTGCCCTTTTTTTATTTCCTCTGCTGTACAACTCTTTTGGAGGGAACAAAATAAACGTTAGATCAAGTGCCCCCCGATCTGGGGGTCACTCCAGACACTTAACTGCCCCTTTTTTTTAATAAATGTTTTTTTAAAATTTTTTTGTGTTTTTTTGTGATTTTTTGGGGGCATTAAAACCATATATTTTACAAGTGCCCCCTATAAAAGGGGAGGGGGACACTAAAAATCCAGCAATTAAAGCAAATTAAACTTTAAAACATATAAAATCAAATTAAAATTTGTTTGCCGGGGGTAACGATGCACTCCAGTCCCTCCGGTGCCCACCTCTCGCGGAAGGCCACGAGCGTACCGGTGGACACCGCGTGCTCCATCTCCAAGGACACCCTGGCGATGATGCCTCTGCTGTACAACTCTTTTGAGGGGAGGGAACAAAATAAACGTTCGATCAAGTGCCCCCTGATCTGGGGGACACTCCAGACACTTAACTGCCCCTTTTTTTAATAAATGTTTTTTTTTTGTTTGTTTTTTGTGATTTTTTGGGGGCATTAAAACCATATATTTTACAAGTGCCCCCTATTAAAGGAGAGGGCGGACACTAAAAATCTGGCAATTAAAGAAAATTAAACTTTAAAACCAACAGCTCTATAACTCTTTTGGGGAAAACATAATAAATTAAATCAAGTGCCCCCCAATCTGGGGGACACTCCAAACACTTTTCACGTGCCCTTTTTTTTTGTATTTTTTGGTGATTTTTGTGTTTTTTTTTGTTTTTTTGGGCACTAAAATCATAATTTTACAAGTGTCCCCTATAAAAGGGGAGGGGGACACCAAAACCAGCATTTAAAATAAATTAAACTTTAAAACATATAAAATCAAATTAAAATTTGGTTGCCGGGGGTAACGATGCACTCCAGTCCCTCCGGCGCCCACCTCTCGCGGAAGGCCACGAGCGTACCGATGGACACCGCGTGCTCCATCTCCAGGGACACCCTGGTGCGGATGCCTCTGTTGTACAAAGCCAGGGATTTATGAGCAGCTGCCAAATCTACTCAGCAATTCTAGTTGATATCTGGATGCAGCGATTTAGACTTCACCACAGTGAGCACTTGAGCAGTGGCCATAAAGGGGACGAGCCAGGTTAAATGTAACTCCACCTCAGGAGCTAAACATTACAACTCTGTTCCAGATCGGCAGCTACCCATAAACCACTCTACGGTCCAATAGAACGAAAAGAAAGAACTTGCATTTCTCTAACACATTTACTAACCTCAGGACGCCCTATAGCATTTTACACCCAATGACATGCTATTTGAAGTGTTGTCACCGTTGTGAAACGCAGCAGCCAATCTGTGCACAGCAAGGCCTCACATACAACAATGAGATAATGACCAAATCATTTGAAATAAAAATAGAAAAACCACTGGAAATGCACAGAGAGAAGGGTCTGAAAGGTTAACCTGTCTTTTCGAGGGGCTGCCCATTGCCAGCATTTTCTGTTTTGTATTTAAGATATGCTGTTTAAAAAAAAAATCACCCACAAGCTTCTGTAATGCTGCATGGAGCTCTGTACCATGCTCTCAATAACCATATAATTCTACTTGCAAACTACAGAATAATTCCTTTATTACACCCTCTTGCGAATTCTGTGACTATTATTATATAGCAGTGACATTGTAATAGCCTCTTGCGGTTTTCTTTCACTGTAATTTCAGTGTTACTTTGTTGTTTTTGTAATTATTTATTTGTTTCCACGGTTACCTTCGTATCTACACAGCAGGAGCAGTCCACTGAATGACAACTGGTGGAAAGTGGAGCACACATCCTTTGGGCAGCAATGCTGCTGTGTTTTAATGCAGACAATCCATTCTTGTATAGTCTTACATCGTATTTGCAGCACAGAATCAGGCCATTCAGCCCAACAGGTGTTTATGCTCCACACGGGCCTCCTCCCTGGTATCCTGAGGGGGTCTACCATCACAAAACTCATATCCTTAGGGGCTCCTGCAATGTAGGCCTGATATTCTGACTGCTCTTCATCACAGAACTTATAGCTTTTTGGGGAAGGGGCTCCTGTGCCATAGGCCTGATATCCTGGGGCTTTCCTATGCAACAGGCCCGAGATCCTAGAGGAACTCTGCGTTGCAGGCTTGATATCCTTGGTGGGAGAGGAGGGGGGTGGGGTGGGTTAACGGCTGCTAACTCACAGGCATATTTCCCTCACGAATTCCCTAAAGGGAAACGGTGTGTGGTGACAAAAATGTTTTACTTCATAACAAGTATTGGTAAGTGAATACTGTTAGTAATCTCAGCTTTCAAGTAACAAGCAGACTGGTTAAAACATCGCTCTTCCTGTTTATGCTGTCATCCGAATCCCTCAGTTGTAATAGTATTTTTTAGTCCGCTACCAGCCATCCAGTATGCTCCCCCACTCCATGCTGTTCTGTTTTTTGCTTTATAATCACTCCCCGGGTATCCTTTATTTCATAAAGAAATCATATTAATTCCTTGAATGCATTACTGTTTCAGTATCACCCGCAGTTATCCATTCTACATCTGTCTATTAAACATCTGATCCAGGGAATCAGATGGTGCAGTGGGCCAGACACTTGCCTTTTATTTTTTGGATACAATGAATTATTGTTGCAATGACAACGCAAAAATATACAATGTTCATTTATATGTGATAAGTAATGTATTGAAAAACTCTACATTCTAAAATTATTTTTTCATGTATTCTCCCAGTTGGACGTAACCCTTGGCTCTGTGAATGTTTAATGTATAGTTTCATCTAAATTTATAGAACTGCATAAGTACTTATTATTATGTTCATAATGAACAATTCTCATCCTTGTTTTCAAATCCCTACATGGCCTCGCCCCTCCCTATCTCTGTAATCTCCTCTAGCCCCACAAGCCTCCCTCAGATACCTGTGCTCCTCAATTCTGCCCTCTTGAGCATTCCTGATTGTAATCGCTCAACCATCATTGGCCATGCCTTCTGTTGCCTAGGCCCAAAGCTCTGGAATTCCCTTCTCTCTCTACCTCTTTCCTCTTTCAAGATGCTCCTTAAAACCTACCTCCTTGACCAAGCTTTTGGTCACCTGCCCTAATTTCTCCTTATGTGGCTCGGTGACAATTTTTTGTCTCATAATTATCCTGTGAAGCACCTTGGGACGTTTCATGACGTTAAAGGTGATATATAAATATAAGTTGTTGCTGTTATTGAATCTACCTATGTGCAAGACCTCCTGTATGGCTCAGAGACGTGGACCATATAAAGTAGACACCTCAAATCGCTGGAGAAATACCACCAATGATGTCTCCGCAAGATCCTGCAAATCCCCTGGGAGGACAGCTGCACCAACGTTAGCGTCCTCGATCAGGCCAGCATCCCCAGCATCAAAGCACTGACCGCACTCGACCAGCTCCGTTGGGCCGGCCACATTGTTCGCATGCCTGACACAAGACTCCCAAAGCAAGCACTCTACTCGGAACTCCTACATGGCAAGTGAGGCCAAGGTGGGCAGAGATAACGTTGCAAGGACACCCTCAAAGCCTCCTTGATAAAGTGCAACATCCCCACTGACACCTGGGAATCCCTGGCCAAAGACTGCCCTAAGTGGAGGTGCATCCGGGAGGGCGCTGAGCACCTCGAGTCTCGTCGCCGAGAGCAAGCGCAGGCAGCAGAAGGAGTGTGCGGCAAACCTGTCCCACCCACCCCTTCCCTCAACGACTGTCTGTTCCACCTGTGACAGGGACTGTGGTTCTCGTATTGGACTGTTCAGCCACCTAAGTACTCACTTTTAGAGTGGAAGCAAATCTTCCTCGATTCCGAGGGACTGCCTATAATGATGATGATGATATGTGCAAGTACTGTGTAATCTAATGCAGCATAATTCAATACAGCATGGAAACTTTGCTAATTCAATATAATTTCAAAAGAAAAGTAGGAGATATCGATTACAAGTAGTAGATTTAATCAGAAGCGATTACAGAATTGCATTTCATTTTCTTTCTAAACCTCCACCACCTCTCACATAGGACAGACTAAACATGATTAGTGTTTCAGTGAAGCAGTTACTGAAACATCTGAGATTCAGCCATTCTGTCCCAAAGACATTTTTTAACCAACTAAAACCTCTTTTTTCTCAAGTGAAGGTGAAAGCACAGGAGAGATGAACCTATCCTGATTATGCACAGCTCACACTGCCTTTTCTGCTATTGGTACATTTGCCACATCTTCAACCAATTAGCAAGGCGCCAGGCTGCCCGTCTATTTCCGATTGGTTCGGTGGCCTGCCAATCACAGCACTCTTGAAGTTCGGTGGCGACGTATTGGGCTGGAGGAGAGACGGGATTCATTGTCTGAGCGAAAGAGGAGAGGAAAGCAACATATTGAAGAGCTAGAGAAAGAAAGAGAGCGAGAAAGAACGAAGGGAAATGAATAGTAACCTCTATTTCAAAATGTGCTACCTGTGACTGGGAGCACTCTCCAATGGTACAAAACAGCATGTCCAGAACACCTTCAACTTCCCAGGAGATACAGATGGACGTGTTTGACATGCCACCCGTCCAGGTACAGGAGACACATTCTTGGTGTGGGAGGGGGGACATATCTGTCCTTTATCTTGCATTTTATTTATTGTGTGCATTGCCATATTTATATGTGTGTTTTGCTGCGCCTATGTGTATATTTTTAATCAAACTTGGTTGTAATGGGTAGTGCTCACAGTTCCTGCTGCTTGCTGCTTGGCGCTGGCGAGATGCAGACAGTGGTCCCCAGACCTGTTACACCTCGCTCTGCCGAAACCTAGCAAACACCAGCGCTGTCTCTCCGACTTCACTCGTAGCCTGGTGCCATCCTTCCTCCTCCCCTCGTTAAATGCTTTGACTGCATAGCAACCATATCTTGGAAATATGTTTATGGATACGAACGTAGGTGCTGCAGATTTTTGTTTTGACATTTTCCTACAAATATATGTCGTGTTTTCTACATATTCCGGTGTATATTTACTGAGGTTTATTTTTCCATGCTTCAGGTCAATTTCGTTTTTTTTTAATGCAAACTTCTGATTTTTTTTTAGAGGCGATGGTCTGATGATTTTTGCATTCTGGAGATTGTTAATCCTGCTTTTATATTTTGCAATTCTATATATGGAGTGCAATAATATAGGAGTCAGCACAAAAGGAAATTGTGGGCACGATTTTCTTTATCTGAATGTCTGCCTAGTTCTGTGTGTATGTGCCTGTCTACCTATCTGTCTGCCTTTGTATGTACAGTAACCCTTCATCAAGACCGGAGCACTCATTTACCATGACTTTTAGTACAATACCCGGGTCTGATTTTATTCTACCTTGTGGTCACACAAGTACAAATTTGGCTGCTAAGCTGTACAATCGTATACAGGTGCACATCTTTTCCCCTCCCCCTCCCCGTGCATTTGTTTTCATTTTAACTCTTTCTGCGCTGGTAACTTTTTGATTGTTTAAGTTGATTTTTATGAGTAAAGTCCTTAAATTATTGGAACAGTTACTTGGATAATATGGCATGCACAGGTGTGTGTTCTGAGACAAATGCTTAATTGATAAGTCAACAGGATTACAATTTAAAAAATGATGAAAAAAACCCTGTGAAGGCAGGAAAAGCATTGAGTTTGTCAGCATCCGAGAAAGAAAAGTCTGATTAATGTTTTGGATAGGGACCTTTCACCAGAACAAGGCCACACCTAAAATGTTAGCCTGCCATTTTTCCTTCAAACAGTGCTGTGTATAATAAACATTTCATGTATTTATTTTTTAAAGGTTTTCTGTGGCCAAAATGTGCATTTTGTTGCTGGTTCATTATATATTTTCCAGGAGAGGTTTGCCAGAGCAATCCTATATGGGAGATATGCTGTCTGGCCATATGAATACTGCCTAGACACAATTGCAGTTTCTTCTCTTATCCATTTCTGTTCACAAACCCTGCCCATCCCCTTTACTTCTGTTTCCTGTGCTAATCATGGGTGGAATGGATAGATGGATTGTCCATTCCTCCAACCTTGGAAAAAAGTATTTTTCTTAAATAGATGTTTCTTCCATCTCATTTGAGGAGATAAGGGCTGGATTTTCGTTTGGATTGCGCCTCGGTTAGTGTCCCGGAGGGGCGGTAATGGATCTTGAAATATTTACCGCCCAGGCAGCCAGCTTCCAGCGCCCTAATTTGCGGTTTTGCAGCGGCGCTGAGTGGTACCGCCCGGGAGCATCGCGCCGATGTACAACACTCCCTGGTTTCGACAGCGATACGATATTTGCTTGGAACAGCACCCGTAGTGCCCTGTGGTCAGACCGCCAGAGAAAGCGGGCATGCAGAGCTGTCCCAGGGTGCTAAGCGAAGGAATGATTGAAGATTAGTGAAATTGAACTATTTTGTTTTTTTTTTTTGCGATTCACCTTTACTTGGGGAGAGTACTTTATCGGGAATGTTGCTTGTGTTTGTCCCGATTTTTTTTTTTGTTGAAGAGAGGTATTTCTTGGGGTACTCCGAAGCTGGCTCTTTAGCTCGGTGTTTTCAGTTGCTCACCCGGCCTAGCGCCCTAAGAGAGGTGTGGAACGCCTTCCATAGCGCTCCACTCCAGTCTCGGGGCGCAGCAACCACAGTTTTTCACTGCCGTTGCAAATTATTTTCTGGCGCAAAAGAAGCCTCCAACCAAATTTCCAGCCCCATTGTTTTTTAAAAAGAGAAAAGAGGCCATTGCACCCTTTGTTTGAGGCCTGCTTCTTCTTGGGGTTCCTACATGTTTGGGATGAGCTGAGGGAGAGAGGATGGGCGGCCGACCAGGAGAGCGTTGGAATAGTCGAGTCATAGGTGGCAAAGGCAGATGGCTTAAGAACATAAGAACATAAGAATATAAGAATTAGGAACAGGAGTAGGCCATCTAGCCCCTCAAGCCTGCTCCGCCATTTAAAAAGATCTTGGCTGATCTGGCTGTGGACTCAGCTCCACTTACCCACCCGCACCCCATAACCCTAAATTCCATTATTGGTTAAAAAACTATCTATCTGTGATTTGAATACATTCAATGAGCTAGCCTCAACTGCTTCCTTGGGCAGAGAATTCCACAGATTCACAACCCTCTGGGAGAAGAAATTCCTTCTCAACTCGGTTTTAAATTGGCTCCCCTGTATTTTGAGGCTGTGCCCCCTAGTTCTAGTCTCCCCGACCAGTGGAAACAACCTCTCTGCCTCTATCTTGTCTATCCCTTTCATTATTTTAAATGTTTCTATAAGATCACCCCTCATCTTTCTGAACTCCGAGTGAAGACTCAGTCTACTCAATCTATCATCATAAGGTAACCCCCTCATCTCCGGAATCAGCCTAGTGAATCGTCTCTGTACCCCCTCCAAGGCTAGTATATCCTTCCTTAAGTAAGGTGACCAAAACTGCTCGCAATACTCCAGGTGCGGCCTCACCAATACCCTGTACAGTTGCAGCAGGACATCCCTGCTTTTGTACTCCATCCCTCTCGCAATGAAGGCCAACATTCCATTTGCCTTCCTGATTACCTGCTGTACCTGCAAACTAACTTTTTGGGATTCATGCACAAGGACCCCCCAGGTCCCTCTGCACCGCAGCATGTTGTAGTTTCTCCCCATTCAAATAATATTCCCTTTTACTGTTTTTTTTTTCCAAGGTGGATGACCTCACATTTTCTGACATTGTATTCCATCTGCCAAACCTTAGCCCATTCGCTTAACCTATCTAAATCTCTTTGCAGCCTCTCTGTGTCCTCTACACAACCCGCTTTCCCACTAATCTTTGTGTCATCTGCAAATTTTGTTACACTACACTCTGTCCCCTCTTCCAGGTCATCTATGTATATTGTAAACAGTTGTGGTCCCAGTACCAATCCCTGTGGCACACCACTAACCACCGATTTCCAACCTGAAAAAGACCCATTTATCCCGACTCTCTGCTTTCTGTTCGCCAGCCAATTCTCTATCCATGCTAATACATTTCCGCTGACTCCGCGTACCTTTATCTTCTGCAGTAACCTTTTGTGTGGCACCTTATCGAATGCATTTTGGAAATCTAAATACACCACATCCATCGGTACACCTCTATCCACCATGCTCGTTATATCCTCAAAGAATTCCAGTAAATTAGTTAAATATGATTTCCCCTTCATGAATCCATGTTGCGTCTGCTTGATTGCACTATTCCTATCTAGATGTCCCGCTATTTCTTCCTTAATGATAGCTTCAAGCATTTTCCCCACTACAGATGTTAAACTAACCGGCCTATAGCTACCTGCTTTTTGTAGCACCTCTGTTTAAAAAAGGGGGCAGACATTAGCTGCTTTCCAATCCACTTGTACCTCCCCAGAGTCCAGAGAATTTTGGTAGATTATAACGAATGCATCTGCTATAACTTCCGCCATCTCTTTTAATACCCTGGGATGCATTTCATCAAGACCAGGGAACTTTTCTACCTTGAGTCCCATTAGCCTGTCCAGCACTACCTCCCTCGTGATAGTGATGGTCTCAAGGTCCTCCCTTCCCACATTCCCGTGACCAGCAATTTTTGGCATGGTTTTTGTGTCTTCCACTGTGAAGACCAAAGCAAAATAATTGTTTAAAGTCTCAGCCATTTTTACATTTCCCATTACTAAATCCCCCTTCTTATCTTCTAAAGGACCAACATTTACTTTAGTCACTCTTTTCCTTTTTATATATCGATAAAAGCTTTTACTATCTGTTTTTATGTTTTGTGCAAGTTTACTTTCGTAATCTATCTTTCCTTTCTTTATTGCTTTCTTAGTCATACTTTGCTGTCGTTTAAAATTTTCCCAATCTTCTCGTTTCCCACTAACCTTGGCCACCTTATACGCATTGGTTTTTAATTTGATACTCTCCTTTATTTCCTTGGTTATCCATGGCTGGTTATCCCTTCTCTTACCACCCTTCTTTTTCACTGGAATATATTTTTGTTGAGCACTATGAAAGAACTCCTTAAAAGTCCTCCACTGTTCCTCAATTGTGCCACCGTTTAGTCTATGTTCCCAGTCTATTTTAGCTAACTCTGCCCTCATCCCACTATAGTCCCCTTTGTTTAAGCATAGTATGCTCGTTTGAGACACTACTTCCTCACCCTCAATCTGTATTCTGCTTGAGGCAGAAGCGGAGACGGGTAATATTAAGGAGAAAAAAGTCGCTGTTCTTTGTGATGGTAAGGACATGGCTGCTTCCTAGAGCAATGTGGGACTAAGCATGAATGTTCTTTGAAGTTTAAAAGAGCCAGCACAGGCAAGATGGTCCGAATGGCCTCCATGTGCCTTAGGTTTCTATGATTCTATGATACATTTGCAGCTGAAATGTAAAGGAAAATGGGTTAGTTATGTGCACAGTATGCTAACCTGCCTGAGTTCACCTGAACTGCTCCCTTCCCAAATTCACACGCCAGTCTCCTAAACCTCATAGTGAGCAAAAACTCTGAAATATGGGCAAAATCATTCAGTGCTTGTCTTAACCACAAATACTACTTTCCCTTATGCACATGCTGTATTGCCACTGACTGGCGACGGACTAAATTCAACCCTCGCTGCCTCCGCTTTGTTTGGATTGAAGCTAAAATAGAACTAGGGCGGAATGATAAAATGTCATAAACACCAGATTTGTTTTTCTCTGAGAATTTGAATCGAACTTGTATCATGAGCTGTGCTGTGAATGACGCATTCCCCTGGGTTTGGGGCAACAACCGGAGTAGCAGTGAGAGAGCATCTTGTGTGAGAGGTGGTGAAACAGAGAGAATCTATTTTAGTCGGTTGCAAAGCGGATCGGTATTAAAGAAGAAAAGTTTGCAGGGCCTTGGGAAAAGAGCAGAGAGTGAGACTTTTTGGATAACTCTACCACAGAGTCAGCACAGACATGATGGGCCGAATGACCTCCTTCTGCACTGTATCAATTTATGACTGGATCCCTTGCTAAATTGTTCTTGTACTCTAGATCATTTGGACAAATGCGTCATTGAAGGTTGGCATGCAGGTACAGCAGGCGGTTAAGAAAGCAAATGGCATGTTGGCCTTCATAGCGAGGGGATTTGAGTACAGGGGCAGGGAGGTGTTGCCACAGTTGTACAGGGCCTTGGTGAGGCCACACCTGGAGTATTGTGTACAGTTTTGGTCTCCTAACTTGAGGAAGGACATTCTTGCTATTGAGGGAGTGCAGCGAAGATTCACCAGACTGATTCCCGGGATGGTGGGACTGACCTATCAAGAAAGACTGGATCAACTGGGCTTGTATTCACTGGAGTTCAGAAGAATGAGAGGGTATCTCATGGAAACGTTTAAAATTCTGACGGGTTTAGACAGGTTAGATGCAGGAAGAATGTTCCCAATGTTGGGGAAGTCCAGAACCAGGGGTCACAGTCTGAGGATAAGGGGTAAGCCATTTAGGACCGAGATGAGGAGAAACTTCTTCACCCAGAGAGTGGTGAACCTGTGGAATTCTCTACCACAGAAAGTAGTTGAGGCCAATTCACTAAATATATTCAAAAGGGAGTTAGATGAAGTCCTTACTACTCGGGGGATCAAGAGGTATGGCGAGAAAGCAGGAAGGGGGTACTGAAGTTGCATGTTCAGCCATGAACTCATTGAATGGCAGTGCAGGCTAGAAGGGCCGAATGGCCTACTCCTGCACCTATTTTCTATGTTTCTATGTTCTTAAGTTTTGGCTAATTTGGTGAGGACACAAACTGACTGGTTGTTGATTCACTGTCCGTTATACATCCAGTTCAATTTGTCTTTTCATTTATTTCAAAAGAAAGGAAAATCGAAACTGGGTGGTGATCTGCTATCACTGGATTTGTGCCCTCACCAGAGTTTCATTTTACCCAGCTCCCTGGTCCCCCTCTGCAAAGAATGAACAATAGATGGCAGTCACCAGTAGATTTGGCATTGGCCTGGGAGCAGGGTGCCTGCGCAAGGTGGATTAATAAGTGGGGGTGGGGACTGGGTGGGTGGGGTGGGGGGGTTGTCGGGAGAAAGGAAGGAAGGAAGAAAGAAATGGAGGGTAAATAGATAATATATATCCTCAACCAGAACTCAACCCCACATGCATTTGATTGGCGCTTTCGCAACTCTACCAACGCTGATCAAAGGAGAGTCAAACATTGTAACCACTCCACTCACCAGCTGCTCCTTCAGCCTGTTTCATTTTACACACTGTGGAAGGAGTATTGAAGAGACAAGCTTGCATTTTATATGGAAAATAATAGATCTAAGTGAACATTCTTAGTCAATTTTGCAATCAAATCATCAGGCTCAGTTGACACTGTGAACAATATGCATTTATCATTTTAAAAACTCCAATATTAAATTACTGCCTTAAGAACATAAGAAGCAGGAGTAGGCCATTTGGCCCTTCGAGCCTGTTCTGCCAATCAATAAGATCATAGCTGATCTAATCATGGACTCAACTCCACTTCCCTGCCTGTTCCCCATAACCCTTTATTCCATTATCGCTCAAAAATCTGTCTATCTCTGCCTCAAATATATTCAATGACCCAGCCTCCACGGCTTCTGGGGCAGAGAATTCCTCAGATTTACAACTCTCTGAGAAAAGAAATTCCTCCTCATCTCAGTATTAAATGGGCAGCCCCTTATTCTGAGACTATGTCCCCTAATTTTAGTTTCCCCTATGAGTGGAAATATTCTCTCTGCATCCACCTTGTCGAGACCCCTCATTATCTTATATGTTTCAATAAGATCACCTCTCATTCTTCTGAACTCCAATGTGGATAGGCCCAACCTATTCAACCTATCTTCATAAGTCAACCCCCTCATCTCCAGGATCAACCTAGTGAACCTTCTCTGAACAGCCTCCAATGCAAGTATATCCTTAAATACGGCAACAAAAACTGTACGTAATACTCCAGGTGTGGCCTTACCAATACCTTGTACAGTTGTAGCAGTACTTCTTTGCTGTTATACTCTATCCCCCTTGCAATAAAGGCCAATATTCCATTTACCTTCCTGATTACTTGCTGTACCTGCATACTAACTTTTTATGTTTCATGCACATTGACCCCCAGGTCCCTCTGTACTGCAGCACTTTGCAATTTTTCTCCATTTAAATCATCATTTGTTTTTCTGTTACTTCTGCCAAAGTAGATAATCTCACATTTTCTCACATTATACTTCATCTACCAAATTTTTGCCCACTCACTTAGCCTGTCTATATCCCTTTGCAGATTTTTTGTGTCCTCCTCACAATTTGCTTTCCCACCCACCTTTGTATCATCAGCAAACTTGGCAGCATTACACTCTGTCCCTTCATCCATCATTAATATAGATTGTAAATAGTTGAGGAACCAGCACTGATCCCTGCGGCACCCCACTAGTCATTGTTTGCCAATAGGAAAATGACCCATTTATCCCGACTCTCTGTTTTCTGTTAGTTAGCCAATCCTCTATCCATGCTAATATATTACCCCCCCAATTCCGTGAGATTTTATCTTGTGCAGTAACCTCTTATGTGACACCTTATCGAATGCCTTCTCGAAATCCAAATACACCACATCCACTGGTTCCCCCTTATCCACCATGCTCGTTACATCCTCAAAGAATTGCAGCAAATTTGTCAAACATGATTTCCCTTTCATAAAACCATGCTGACTCTGCTTGATTTGAATTCAAAAGGAAATGCATGTTGCTCCTCATAATAAACAGTGACACTTCTCTGCAGTTATCTTGTTACTGCTTTTGTTATTTCTCTCCTTGTGCAGTATCTACTTTGAATATTTGATCTCTGATGTGGATTCTGACCATCTACCAGGCAATTGTTTTGCAGTGTCTGTAGGAAAGCTCACTGCTCTCTGCCTGTTGCATATAGAATATTGATCAATGCTGAATTATAGTCCAAAGTGAAGCCAGTCTTGAGGTGGCTTTAGGCCAGTGTGTATGAGTGTTGGTGCCACAGGTGCGTGTACACAGGCTAAGAAGGGACTCCCCTAGCCATCTGTAATTTTCCCTCCTCTGACCATCTGTTTCCATATTTTTCTTGTTTGGCTTTTTGGAAATGGCAGTCCAGAAGACACTTGGCAGCGATGAACAATGGGAGTACAATCCACAGGGCCAAGTAATCATCTTGCATCAGAGGTGCAAAAACTACAGGAAATCGGCTGCCGATTCAGATCATTTGCTCTCAGTAAAGGAAGAAAATAAAGCACTTTGTGTAGCGAGTAATGGATGGGCGGAAACAGCGACAAGGGAAAATGTCAACTGAAGGTTTCAGAGAAAGGCATAAAAGGTTTATTGCCCTCTGAACCCCATGATTACGTTCTTTCCATTATATTTACTCGAAAATAGCAACAATAATAATTTGCATTTATTTAGTGCGATAGTAACGTCGTAAAATATCTAAAGAAGCATCACAGGACCGTTACACAAAATTTGACACCGAGCCACATAAGGAGAAATGAGGGCGATGACCCAAAGGTTTGTTGAAGAGGTATAATTAAAGGAGGAGAGAGAGGCGGAGAGGTTTAGGGTGGGAATTCCAAAGCTTAGGGCCTAGGCAGCTGAAGGCACGGACAGCACTGGTGGAGCAATTTAAAATCGGGGATGCTCAAGAGGCCAGAATTGGAGGAGTGCAGATATCTCGGAGGGTTGTGGGACTGGAGGAGGTTACAGAAATGGGGGGGAAGCGAGGCCATGGAGGGATTTGAAAACAAATTTTAAAATTGAGACGTTGCTGGACCGGGAGCCAAAGCAGGTCAGCGAGCACAGGGGTGATGGGTGAACGGGGCTTGGTGCGAGTCAAGATACGGGCAGCCGAGTTTCGGATGAGTTGAAGTTAATGTAGGGTGAGAGATGGGAGAACTTGCAGATTGGGCACAGTTGGATGAATACTAATTGTTGCTGAAGAGTAGAAGGAGCTTTACTACGCACCTAGCTCGCCTCAGATGGCCTGAAGCCGTCTGTAAGGTTCTCTCTGCTCCTCAGCACTCACGTCGCTTACCTCGAGGACCTCGAATGTTTACCAAAAATGCAAATTATAAACAAAAAAATCCAACCCTTGAATATAGAAGATTAAGGGGTGATTTAATTGAGGTGTTTAAGATGATTAAAGGATTTGATAGAGGAGAAACTATTTCCTCTGATGACGGAGTCTAGTACAAGGGGGAGTAACCTTAAAATTAGAGCTAGGCCATACAGGGGTGATGTCAGGAAGGACTTCTTCAGACAAAAGGTAGTGGAAATCTGGAAATCTCTTCCCTCAAAAAGCTGTTGTGGCTAGTGGTCAATTGAAAATGTCAGAACATAGATTTTTGTTAGGCAAGGGTATTAAGGTTTCAGAAGCAAGATGCCGCAACCAGGAGCGTTCTACACCGGCGCAGCTCCTCCGGGCGGTGCTGCTCTGCATTGCCGCAAAACCGGGCCTGAGGATCGCTGCGAGGTGCTGGAGATTGACTGCCCGGCAAAAACACCTCACCGACGCCAATGCCGCTGCTCCGGGGTGAAAAATGGTGCGGAGAGGAGCCGAAAATCCGCTCCCTTGTGTCTCCCCTTGCCCCGCCCTTCCCATGCCCTCTGGTCCTGTTAGCAGCCTCCTGCAGCACGATTATAGCAGCAATGATCGAATGGTGAAACAAGCTCGAGGGGCTGAATGGCCTACTCCTGATCCTATGTTCCGAACCAAGCAAAAGCACAAAGGGGGCAGTAAAAGTGCATCATGTGGATGGTATAACATCTCCCTGAGGGAGATGACTTATGAGGAAAGGTTGAGTAGGTTGGGCCTCTACTCATTGGAATTCAGAAGAATGAGAGGGGATCATATCGAAACGTATAAGATTATGAGGGTGCTTGACCAGGTGGATGCAGAGAGAATGGTTCCACTGATAGGGAAGACTAGAACTAAGGGGCATAATCTTAGAATAAGGGGTTGCCCATTTAAAACTAAGATGAGGAGGAATTTCTTTTCTGAGTTGTAAATCTGTGGAATTCATTGCCTCAGAGTGCTGTGGAAGCTGGGACATTGAATGGATTTAAGACAGAGATAGACAGTCTCTTAACTGATAAGGGAATGAGGGGTTATGGGGAACGGGTAGTGAAGTGGACCTGAGTCCATGATCGGATCAGCCATGATCATATTAACTGGCGGAGCAGGCTCGAGGGGACGTATGGCCTACTCCTGCTCCTATTTCTTCTGTTCTCCCATCGTACAAAGTTTGCCAATCTATGCCATTCTGCTATGCCTACTAACACAGCGGTGTAAGTGTGGCTGAGAACGGTGATGGTGTTGATGATTGTGGGGGAGGGGTAGGCATCCACGCAATTCTTGGCAGCTTTAGAGGAAGTGTTTGGCAATGTTCCTAGAAGACCTGGGACACTTGGATCCCAACTCGAATGATCTGGATTCACACTCGCCTCAGTTACATCAACCATGAACTAATTGAATGGCAGAACATGCTCGAGGGGCTGAATGGATTATTGTTCCTCTGTTCCAGAGAACACAGCAACATTAATTTTTTTTTTAGTCCCCTTCCAGGTGAAATGTGAAATAAGAAACTGTTTTATCTCACTAACCTGGGAATATAATGTGACAAATTATCATGTTCTCGGAGATGTAGAGGTCGATTTGACATATCAGTTGGGAAAGTGGCCAAGCGATCCTCATTAGCCTGCCACTGTTGGCATTCCAACAAAAACAACCGGAACGTCAACGGGATGGGGCTAAAAGGCCATTAACATCTTGAAGCAGGAAGCTGCTGACGGGACCAAAAGGCACAAGAAGGGCAGGGAAGCCCGGGGCCAAGGGGAGACACGAGGGCGGATTTTCAGCTCCCTTCCGCTCCGTTTTTCGCCCTGGAGCAGTGGCAATGACGGCGGTGAGGTGTTCTGGGTGGGCGGTCAGCCTCCAGCGTGCCGCAGCGATCCTCGGGTTTGGTTTCACGACGGCGCGGAGCAGCACCGCCCGGCAGAGCTGCACCGGTGCAGAACGCCCCTGCTTGCGACACCGGCGTGAGTTTTGACTCTTGTCTGACCCATTCGCCCCACAGCGCGCCCCGCAGTGACAAGGTGGTCCAATGATACCGACAGCGGAGAGGCAAGTAATGGACTCCTAAGGTAAGTGTGATTGTTTTTTCTTTTTTTTTGCGATTTGTGTTGTGGCGGCGTGTATTGGGAATGTTTTTTTTTAGGTCTCCCCCTCGCCACTCCAGGCGTCTCTCAGAGCGCTCCCGGCTCGGCACTTTAGCTCGGGAGTTTCCCATGCTAACGCCCAAGAGAGGTGTACAACGTCTCCCTTAGCGCTGTGCCCCAGACTCAGGGTCCAGCTGCCCAATATTACTGAGGAGCAAACTGCTCCCGGGCGCAAGCTTTACCGCCCCCAAAAACATCAAAGCCGAAACTCCAGCCCCATGTAACCTTAAAAGTACAAACAACTTGTCTTTCTGGGTAAATCCTGGCCCCGGATCCACTTCGGGTTGCCAACCCTCCAGGATTGTCCTGGAGTCTCCAGCAATTGAAGATTAATTTCCATGCAACTCAGGAGAAAAATCATCAGGGCATTAAAAAAACTTTTGTTTATTAGCTATAAAAATGATGGAGTAGGGAAAGAAAAGGCTGTTTGACAGTCAAGGCTCATCCATTCTGGTATTGAAGAGATTGTTCGCTTTCCAATTGGCGCAGGAAGGCAGTCCAGCATGAGGATGGGCGCATTGGGTGAGCAATGGCAGGAGAGTAGTGGCGGGGCAGTTAGAGGGAGGATATCATGTGACGAAAACTCCAGGAATACACCCAGCCAGAGTTGGCAACCCTAGATCTGCTACTCGCCATGTTTTGGCCTGGAAGGGAAGCCACCAGTGTGCCCCCTGCTCAGGGCTGGAGTTAATACTGCAACCAAGCCTCGGTAACTTCATCGGATCCCGATCTGCATATTTAAAGAAGAACCCCACCAGCTTCGGGCAGGGAGGGCTTTAAGAGTAACCCCACCCCATCGTCTATAGTTTGTCATAACAAGTAGACTGAGCAAGTGAGCAGATTCAAAAAACATAAGAACATAAGAAATAGGAGCAGGAGTAGGCCATTTGGCCCCTCGAGCCTGCTCCGTCATTCAATAAGATCATGGCTGATCTGATCTTGGCACAACTCCACTTCCCTGCCCGCTCCCCATAACCCTTGCCTCCCTTATTGCTTCGAAAATTCCAAAGATTCACGATCATCTGAGAGAAGGAATTCCTCCTCATCTCCATTTTAAATGGGCGACCCTTTATTCTGAAACTATGTCCCCTAGTTCTAGATTCCCCCACGAGGGGAAACATCTTCTCTGTCAAGCCCCCTCAGAATCTTCTACTTTTCAATAAGATCACCTTTCATTCTTCTAAACTCCATGAGTATAGGCCCAACCTGCTCAACCCTTCTTCATAAGCCAACCTCTTCATCTCAGGAATCAATCTCGTGAACCTTCTCTGAATTGCCTCCAATGCAAGTATATCCCTTCTTAAATAATGTGACCCAAACTGTACACAGTACCCCAGGTGTGGTCTCAGCAACGCCCTGTACAGTTGTAGCAGGGCCTCCCTACTTTTATACTCCATCCTCCTTGCAATAAAGGCCAACAGGGGAAGCAGACGGGGGTACTTTTTGCAATTAAAAGCATTTCACCACCAACATTGAAAGATAAAATGCTCATTATAATGAAAGCTAACAACCAGTAAAGGAAAATAACATTAAAAAAAAATATATAGCGGGTGTTTATTATGCTGTGCGTGCTCTAGCAGTCTGCTTCATTTTAAATTCTGTACAAATTGAAGCACAGGCTTGCTTTTGCAGCCTGAGCCTTGTATAAGGAGCCACACACACAGAAACAGCCTCTGTAATTCTGAGAATTTGATGGACTTTGACACAGTAAAGCAGGACACTGAAATATGAGCTGGTTATAACGATTAGGCTACCTCCGATTTCTATATTTATTTATTTATTTATTTATTGAAAGCAAAGGGAGCTGAGCAAATTATGTTCCTCAATCCACAAAAACCAATAATGCTGTAATATAACACCACGGCAACGGGCCTGTGTTTGCTTTTAATTTAATACACGGCCTCAGTAAAAAGATTGCAGTCACTCGCAGAAGATGAAAAAAAAAGCGGAGGCACGAGGCCGAATCCAACCAGCTGTAGGATAAATTCACGCTTAACACAAATAATGACCAATAACCCTTCCGTGCAGAATCCATTCACTGCTTATTTTATATCAATTTATTTTATTACATTCAAACTCAATGTGACTACTGAGTCGTTGAGCACATTCAAGGCTGAGAGAGATAGATTTTTAGAGTCAAGGGATATGGGGATTGGGTGGGAAAGTGGAGTTAAGGTCAAAGGTCAGCCGTGATCTTATTGAATGATGGAGCAGGCTCGAGGGGCCGTATGGCCTACTCCTGCTCCTAATTCTTTTGTTTTTTCAAGTATATTCATTATGTATGAGCATGGCAAGTGAGTGTCAACAGGTTGTTCAACTTTGGCAGAAATCACAGACATGCCCGATCATATTCCCCCCACCCCCGCCAAATACCCAACAAGCCTCACTGACTGGTGATTGTGAGGGTGAACCTGAGATGATTCATAAGAATATAAGAAATAGGAGCAGGAGTAGGCCATATGACTCCTCAAGCCTGCTCCCCCATTTAATACGATTGTGATTGATCCAATCCTGGACTTGGGTCCACTTCCCTGCCCGTGCCCCATAACCCCTTATTCCCTTATCAGTTAAGAAACTGTCTATTTCTGTCTTAAATTTTTTTTCAATGACCCAGCTTCCACAGCTCTCTGACACAGAGAATTCCACAGATTTACAACCCTCTGAGCGAAGAAATTTCTCCTCATCTCAGTTTTAAATGGGCGGCCCCTTATTCTAAGATTATGCCCCCTAGTTCTAATCTCCCCTATCTGTGGAAACATCCTCTCTGCATCCACCTGTCAAGTCCCCTCATTATCTTATACATTTCGATAAGATCACCTCTCATTCTTCTGAATTCCAATGAGTAGAGGCCCAACCTGCTCAACCTTTCTTCATAAGTCAACCCCCTCATCTCCGGAATCGACATTGAACCTTCTCTGAACTACCTGCAAAGCAAGTATATCCTTTCTTAAATATGGAAACCAAAACTGCACGCAGTATTCCAGATGCGGCCTCACCAATACCCTGTATAACTGTTAGCAAAATTTCCTTGCTTTTATACTCCATCTCCTTTGCAATAAAGGCTAAGATCTCCGCCCCCCCTACCCCCTTCTCCTTGGCTCAGATATGATTCGGCTGATTGCAGCACCCTAACTACCACCCTGACAGATACCAGCTCTCTCAGCACAGGCTGGGGATCGAGCCTGCGACTTTCTTGTCTGTGTGACACAGCTCCACAACAGACCGACCCAGGCGACCTACATATTGGGAGGGGATGGGATTTTTTTTAATGGGATCACAAAGTGTTGGCCTCCAAAATTGTAACAATGTTCAGAATAACAATGGAAAGATAATGAAAAATAAGTTGTCTCCTCTCAGAACGTGAACTGAAACATGGCTAAAACTTGGGAATGGTCGAGCAGACCAAAGCGGGCGCAGAATTTCTTCTGAAGACTTGAACAAAATAAAACCGAAATTGAGATCCACAGATGGGGAGTAGAAGGGCCAATTACTGGGAGGGGGGAAAGGTTGGTTACTGGGAGGGGGCAGGGGTTGGTTACTGGGAGGGGGCAGGGGTTGGTTACTGGGAGGGGGCAGGGGTTGGTTACTGGGAGGGGGTTGGTTACTGAGAGGGGGGAGGGGGTTGGTTACTGGGAGGTAGATAAGACCATAAGAACATAAGAAATAGGAACAGGAGTAGGCCATACGGCCCCTCGAGCCTGCTCCACCATTCAATAGAAAATAGGAGTAGGCCATTCAATGAGTTCATGGCTGAACATGCAACTTCAGCACCCCATTCCTGCTTTCTCGCCATACCCCTTGATTCCCCTAGTAGTAAGGACTTCATCTAACTCCTTTTTGAATATATTTAGTGAATTGGCCTCAACAACTTTCTTTGGTAGAGAATTCCATGTGATCACTGGGAGGGAGCAGAGGGTTGGTTCCTGTGAGGGAGCAGCAGGTTCATTAATTATTGTACTGTAAGAGCTGACTTTGTCTCAGACACCAGCTACTTGTGCAGTGAATCACGGAGTCGGTATGATTTTTTTTTAACTTCATCATCATTATGTGATACCAACAGAAAAAAATGTAAATATTTTTTCCAAATTTATTGAAAGCCTGCTGCACTAAAAATGAAGCATCCTTCCAAACAGTTTTGTTTCCCTGCGACAGGACGTTTATCATCAGCATGGCAAAGCTCCCAAATTTGGGCAGAAGAGTGACTCTGAGCATCCTTTTGTTCCCAGCGACATTCCTGGGATGACGTGATAACTGTGCTAATGTGATTTAAAACAAATATTTCCAGAGATGCCAATCTGTCCAAATATTATTATAAAGAAGGAAAATAAGACCATCTCAGGACTAACGAGATAAAATTGTTACTAGGAGGTTGTACACGGGAGTGATTAAGTTCATTACTCTGTTATTTCTCAATAGGTATCGAGGGGTGATGGATGAATGGGACTTGATCCGAGTTACATATATGCATTTTGTGAATTCATTGTACAGTTTTGTTACATACGTTCAGGAGAATGCATGCGCATTGGGGTTGCCGACACACTTGTGCACAGGCAGCACCTTGTGCTTTATGGAATGGGTTCATTTGACGACAGTGTTTGGGGTTTTGCGGAGCCTGGGGGATGTGGATTGTCTTGTCTAGGTGATGAAGATTTTCAGTCTTTGCTCACATGACCAGTTTTCATACTTGTCTTAAAATTTCTTTGCATGGGTTTAACAGGTTATACAACAGGATTACTTCAGTTACATCAAAATGCCCTCCTTTACACAAACCTGGCTACCAGGTGACCATGGTCCTCTTAGTGTTCAGTGGTCTGTGTTAGGAGTTGCAGAGTTTGTAAACATTTGCCCATAAAGTACAAATATTAATACTAGGAACGGGAGTAGGCCATTCAGACCTTTGAGCCTGTTCTGCTATTCATGGCTGATCTGCGACCTAACCCCATAGACCTGCCTTTGGCCCATATCCCTTAATACCTTTATTAATAAAAAGCTGCCATCTCAAATATAAAATTAACAATTGATCTAGCATCAATTGCCATTTGTGGAAGAGAGTTCCAAACTTCTACCGCCCGTTGTATTTAATTTATTTAGCACCATATCATGTTGCAACATCGCAAAGCATTCCACACAAGGAATCCCTGCTGAAATATTGTGACTCTTGTTGTGCAGGTAAATTTGGGACCCGGCAATGGACATCATAGGCAGTCCCTTGGATTCGAAGAGGACTTGCTTCCACTCTTAAAATGAGTCCTTAGGTGGCTGAAAAGTCCAATATGAGAACCACAGTCCTATATGAGAACCACAGTCCTGTCACAGGTGGGACAGATAGTCGTTGAGGGAAGGGGTGGGTGGGACTGGTTTGCTGCACACTCCGCTGCCTGCGCTTGATTTCTGCATGTTCTCGGCGATGAGACTCGAGGTGCTCAGCGCCCTCCTGGATCCACTCCCTCCACTTTAGTCTTTGGCCAGGGACTCCCAATTGTCAGTGGGGATGTTGCACTTTTTCAGGGAGGTTTTGAAGGTGTCCCTGTAACGTTTCCTCTGCCCACCTTTGGTTCATTTGATATGAAGGAGTTCCGAGTAGAGCGCTTGCTTTGGGAGCCTCGTGTCTGGCATGCTAACGATGTGGCCTGCCCTGCGGAGCTGATCAAGTGTGGTCAGTGCTTCAATGCTGGGGATGTTGGCCTGGTCGAGGACGCTAATGTTGGTGCATCTGTCTTCCCATGGAATTTGTAAGATCTTGTGGAGGCATCGTTGGTGATATTTCTCCAGCGACTTGAGGTGTCTACTGTACATGGTCCATGTCTCTGAGCCCTACAGGAGGCCGGGTATTACTACTGCTCTAATTCATCCTCGTTTCGAGAGACTGCCTATGGTGACTACAGCCCTGTAGACCATGGAGCTTGGTGGCAGTTTTGAGGGCCTGGTCTTCAAACACTCTTCCTCAGGCGGCCGAAGGCTGCACTGGCGCACTAGAGGCGGTGTTGAATCTCGTCGATCAATGTCTGCTCTTGTTGATAAGAGGCTCCTGAGGTATGGGAAATGGTCCACGTTGTCCAGGGCCGCGCCGTGGATCTTGATGACTGGGGGGGCAGTGCTGTGCGGCGAGGGCCAGCTGGTGGAGGACCTTTGTCTTACGGATGTTTAGCGTAAGGCCCATGCTTTCGAACGCCTCAGTAAATACGTCGACTATGTCCTGGAGTTCAGCCTCTATACGTGGGCAGACGCATGGCATCGTCCACGTACTGTAGCTTTACGACAGAGGTTGGGGTGGTCTTGGACCTGGCCTGGAGACGGCGAAGGTTGAACAGCTTCCCACTGGTTCTGTAGTTTAATGCCACTCCAGCGGGGAGCTTGTTGACCGTGAGGTGGAGCATGGCAGCGAGGAAGATTGAGGAGTTGGTTGGGGCGATGACGCAGCCCTGTTCAACCCCAGTCCGGACGTGGATTGGGTCTGTAATGGATCCGTTGGCAAGGATCATGGCCTGCATGTCATCGTGGAGCAGGCGGAGGATGGTGATGAACTTTTGGGGGGCATCCGAAACGAAGGAGGACACTCCATAGACCCTCGCGGTTGACCGTGTCAAAGACCTTTGTAAGGTCGAAGAAGGCCATGAAAAAGGGCTGGTGCTGTTCCCTGCCTTTGTGTTCAACTTGTGGCAAATTGTGTTCTTATTACATGGGATTCTGGAATTTTTGTTAGCGGTTGGGAATCACATTTAGTGATTTCACCCATTTTTCCTTAAACTGTAAACCAGTGGCGTGAGGCCCTTGACTGTTGTCCATATCAGTAAAATAAATTGGGAAAGACATGAAACGTTCTCACAAGTTCAGTTAAATGCAGTTAATATGATTGAATGTTTAGCAAAACACTGGAGCAGATATACGCTGTAAATTTTAATTTATGCTGGGGCACAGTTCCATGGGCCAAGGCATCGCTCCACTTCCGTACGAGTCTAGTGAGTGTCACCAGGTGATTGGACTATTGAGTAATCACAGTTAAATCTAGATGATTTCTCCCTAATTTCAGCCATGATTATTCAGGTAGATCCTAAGCAGGGGTCGGGATTTACCACAGAGAAGAATATGAGGGCTGGAGGGCAATTCTCCTTGGGCCAGTCATATCTAGCTCACAACCAGATTCAGAACAACACAGGCAAAGATCTCTTTCCTTTCTCTAGAGATCTCTGAGGGTTGTAGGGCTGGAAGAGGTTTCAGAGGTAGGGAGGGACGAAGCCAGGCAAGGATGAGAATTTTAAATTTGAGGCATTGCCAATCTACGAGCCAATGTAGGTCAATGAGCAAAGAGGGGGTATTGGTTGAATGGGCCGATGCTAGTTAGGTTATGGGCAGCAGAGTTTTGGATGAGCTCAAGTTGATGGAGGGTGGAAGATGGGAGGCCGGCCAGTAGAGCATTGGAATAGTCAAGTCAAGAGGTAGCAAAGGCATGGATGAGGGATTCAGCAGCAGATGGGCGGAGTCAGGGGTGGAGTCAGGCAATGTTACGGAGGTGGAAGAACGCAGTCTTGGTGGTCAGAAGCTCATTTTGGGGTGAAATACGACACTAAGGACACATTAAGCAAGTATGTTCTGTGGCATTCAGTGTAGCACAGAGATTGAATCGACCTTATATGTGCTGTGCAACAGCTGAAATTGGAAACTGAAATTGTCCACTAGAGGTCCATCTTCAAGCTGTGAGCAGCAGTCTAATACTGCTAGCTAGAAAATTCTGTGTCTGAATTTATTATGCCCTCCAGACTAAATTCATAAACACATGAATATTAAGCAGTCGTCATTGCCATGAATGCAGAGTAGCCAACTGTAGGCAAATCTAAACTGTATTCAGACCCTTGGGTAGGCTTTCTATTCATATCACTTTCTATTCAGTCCTGTCGTATACAGGATCTTTCACCGTGACTGCAGGTATATTGGTCTGTCTTTTCTTTTCCTCATTGGGTGGTGATTAACTATTCATAACAATCCATGCATTTGTATGGCACCTATCGCCATGGGAATGTCCCAGGATCTGTAGGAACGGCTTAAGGAATAGACTGGCACTTGCGATGCTGGGCTTGTACTGTCTGATCCTTGCTGTGTGACGGACTGGAGCAAGAAGGGCAGCAATTGTCAGAGTAGACTGAGAAGGGTTTTTAGCCGATCCCAGGCAAGCAATAAAAGAGATTGGGGCAAAGATATCTGAGGATTTGATGGTTAATCTTGCTAGGGGTCATGATAGGCTGGGAGAGGATTTCAAGAATATCAAGAGTGCAGAGTCTTGGAAAAACAGTGGATTTTGGGGAAATTTTGAAGAAATATGATGGGGTGACATAAGGTAAGGTGGGAGGAGGTTCGAGTGTTGTATAAACACCAGCACAGAGTTGTTGGCCTGAACGGCCTGCTTCTGTGCTCTAAATACTATATGTATGTTAGTAATACGTTAGTAATACATCAAAATGCCTCACAGCACTTTAGACAATGAATTAATTTTTAAACTGCAGTGACTGTTATTGTGTTTGCATTCTTGACCTGGCAGTAAATAGGACGACCAAATGCTTGTATTTCCTGTTAACTGGCCAGCACCGGCAAGTGAATGAGTGACTGAGGATGTTCTGGCAGCTTGGGTTGTGAACCAAGGGCTCGCTATCTGTGGAACCGTAAATGCGAAAACCACAGCTGCTGCTCTGAACGCCCTCGAATTCAGTCCTTCACCACGGTGCCTGTGACCACCTGAGATGGAACTGGGCGATATCAGTAACACCCATGCAATTCCTCAGTCCGCTGTTTTAGGCCTTGCGGTAACCTGTTTAATATGGGTTAATGGTTGCATTAAACTAGCAGCAAGAACAACAATTTCTACTTACCTAGCACCTTCAATGTAAAATTCAACCTGAGGTCCTTCACAGAATGATGCTGAGTCAGGGTTAACTAAAAGCTTGGTTAAAGAAATTTGTTTTGAGGAGGTTTTTAAGAGGAGATTTTTAAAAGGAGGAGAAAGAGTGAGGTGGAGAGGTAGAGAAATGTCGGCAGGGAATTGCAGTGGGTGGGACCCAGGTGGTTGAGACCCTGTCTGCGGTGGGCGGGGGAGGAGAATGCACAAAAGGTTGGAGTCAGAGGAACAAGAGTTTGGGGAAAGGGGATGTGTGGTTGGAGGACATTGCACAGATAGTGTGGGGCAGGACCAGAGAGGGATTTAACGATGCGGATGAGGATGTTAAAATGAATATGTTGCCGATGGGGAGCCAGTGTGGGTCAATGGGGATAGGGGTAATGGACAAGGTCTTTGTGAAGGATAGCTCGAGTAGAGTTTGAGACAAGTTGGACAATGTTGGAGTAGTCGAGACAAAGACATTTCATATGAGTGTCTTAATGAGTTCATTAATAATATTATACAGCTCGGTTTCAGTCCAGTGGTTATAGAAGCGCAGAGCTGATTCAGAAAGAATATATGAGGTAAATTGAGTAATACCTGTATACAAGATTCACATCTAAATCATCAGCATTAGCTCTGAACTCCTTTTGATTTTCTTACCTATCTCCTAGACACTTAAAAGCAAGATAGAAATTAGAACATCTTTTCTCCCCACAAATCAGGATGAGAGTGGGCAAGCTCAAAATCACCCCATATTCCTCACTCCGTACAAACTTTGAAAATTCTTCCTGAACTGGATGGGCAAATGCTGCCAAACTCTAACCACAGGTTCATGCTCTTGCACACATTTTTGTCCTGCCATAACCACCAGCATTTTGTGATGGAAGTGCATATCATCAGAGATATTACTGGCCTTGCCATATTCTTGGACCTAATGCAATGCACGCTCAGCCTGCTGCTGCTGATGGAGCAGGGAATTATCAACACTCACACGCTTATTTTAATTTATTCATTCATGAGATGTGGGCATCGCAGGCAAGGTCAGCATTAATTGCCCATCCCTAATTGCGCTTGAGAGGTGGTGGTGAGCCGCCATCTTGAACCGCTGATGGTGGTGTGGTGAAAGTACTCTCAGTGCTGTCAGGGAGGGAATGCCAGGACTTTGACCCAATGACGGTGAAGGAACTGGGATATATTTCCAAGTAGGGATGGTGTGTGACTTGGAGGTGGTGGTGTTCCCATCCGTCTGATGCCATTGTCCTTTCAGGCGGGTTTGGGTGGTGCCGTCGAAGAAGCCGTGGAGAGTTGATGCAGTGAATCTTGTAGATAGCATACACTGCTTGTATAGATTTCACTCCGAGAACCAAGAAGGCATATTCCACTATTCTGGCTCAACTCTACATCCCCCACCCCATCCATCCATCTGTAGATATCTACATTTGAACAAAGCACCTTTCAAGATATTTGTCAATGATAGCAATTAATGCATAAACTGCACATGGAATTAGAAAATAAAACTTAGAAATATGGGGCTCTTCTCTGCGGACAATCAAGCCCCCATGCTCAGATCAACTTCTGAGCTGACGATTGAACAGACAGGGCCCAATATCCTGCCATCCCCTCCCTGTCTCATGAGTACCTCCTGATAACTAATATAGTGGCTGGAGAACCTTCCCTTCCCTTTTCTTTTCTTCCCTTCCCTTTTCTTCCCTTCCCTTCCCTTTTCTTCCCTTCCCTTTTCTTCCCTTCCTTTTCTTCCCTTCCCTTTTCTTCCCTTCCCTTTTCTTCCCTTCCCTTTTCTTCCCTTCCCTTTTCTTCCCTTCCCTTTTCTTCCCTTCCCTTTTCTTCCCTTCCCTTTTCTTCCCTTCCCTTTTCTTCCCTTCCCTTTTCTTCCCTTCCCTTTTCTTCCCTTCCCTTTTCTTCCCTTCCCTTTTCTTCCCTTCCCTTTTCTTCCCTTCCCTTTTCTTCCCTTCCCTTTTCTTCCCTTCCCTTTTCTTCCCTTCCCTTTTTCCCTTCCCTTTTCTTCCCTTCCCTTTTCTTCCTTCCCTTTTCTTCCCTTCCCTTTTCTTCCTTCCCTTTTCTTCCCTTCCCTTTTCTTCCCTTCCCTTTTCTTCCCTTCCCTTTTCTTCCCTTCCCTTTTCTTCCCTTCCCTTTCTTCCCTTCCCTTTCTTTTTCTTTTCTTTTCTCTTCTCTTCTTTCTCTTCTCTTCTCTTTCTCTTTCTCTTCTCTTTTCTCTTCTCTTCTCTTCTCTTTCTCTTCTCTTCTCTTCTCTTCTCTTTTCTCTTCTCTTTTCTCTTCTCTTCTCTTCTCTTCTCCTTTTCTTTCTTTTCTCTTTTCTTCTTCTTTTCTTTTCCTTTTCTTTTCTTTTCTTCCCTCTCTTCCCTTTTCTTTTCTTTTCTTTTCTTCCCTCTCTTCCCTTTTCTTTTCTTTTCTTTTCTTTCTTTTTCTTTTCTTTCTTCCCTCTTTCCCTTTTCTTTTCTTTTCTTTTCTTCCCTCTCTTCCCTTTTCTTTTCTTTTCTTTTCTTTTCTTTTCTTTTCTTTCCCTTCCCTTCCCTTCCTTTTTATTTTTTCTCTTCTCTTTCTCTTCCCTTCCCTTCCCTTCCCTTCCCTTCCCTTCCCTTTTCTTTTCTTTTCAGCCTTTTCTTCCCTTCACTTCACTTCACTTCACTTCACTTCACTTCACTTCACTTCACTTCACTTCACTTCACTTCCCTTTCCTTTCCTTTCCTGTTCTTCCCTTCCTTTTCTTCCCTTCCCTTTCCTTTCCTTTCCTTCCCTTCCCTTCCCTTCCCTTTTTCTCTTCTCTCTTCTCTTTTCTCTTCTCTTCTTCTCCTCTTCTCTCTCTTCTCTTCTCTCTTCTCTTCTCTTCTCTTTTCTCTTCTCTTCTCTTCTCTTCTCTTCTCTTCTCTTCTCTTCTCTTCTCTTCTCTTCTCTTCTCTTCTCTTCTTTTCTCTTCTTTTCTCTTCTTTTCTCCTCTTTTCTCCTCTTTTCTCTTCTTTTCTCTTCTTTTCTCCTTTTCTTTTCTTTTCTTTGCTTCCCTTCCCTTCCCTTCTCTTTTTTCTTTTCTTTTCAGCCTTTTCTTTTCTTTTTTTCCCTTCCTTCCCTTCCCTTTCCTTTCTTTTCTTTCCTGTTCTTACCTTCCCTTCCCTTCCCTTCCCTTCTCTTCCCTTCCCTTCCCTTTCCTTTCCTTTCCTTCCCTTTTTTTCTCTTCTCTTCTCTCTTCTCTTCTCTTCTCTTCTCCTCTTCTCTTCTCTCTTCTCCTCTTCTCTTCTCTTCTCTTCTCTTCTCTTTCTCTTCTCTTCTCTTCCTCTTCTCTTCTCTTCTCTTCTCTACCTTCTCTTCTCTTCTCTTCTCT